>NW_014333751.1:203073-240185 GCF_000341935.2 Cephus cinctus | reverse complement strand
CCCCCTATCACCCACCATCTTCGACAGCCGTAGTAGACTACCACCTTCCGCCAGTCCGGATTTGCTCCTTTTTGCGACACTCTCTGACTTTCTCCAGACTTTCCTGCCGTTCTCTCTGCCGAGCAGACGCCAAGATATACATATACGTATACTGTATATAATGATAATCTTTGTGCTGCGAAAAGTCCCTCCCCAACGACGGTCCATTACAAAGAACCTCTTGAATCTCCGAATACCCACCTTCTACCTCACGTAAATAATCAAGATCAATAGACTCCTCGAAACCCTGAACCAATCGAATAAAAAAAAAAGAGGTACTTACTTAATAAGCATCCACTGAAATCTTAAAAATTCCTTAACACATTCACGTCGGATGACGCCTAATGTCGTCATTCAAGATTTTCCCTTGGGTGCGGATGACGCTTTATGTCGTCATTTAAGTTATCGTTTAACTATTCTTTAAAAATATAATTTTTTCCACTTGTTACTAGATTTTTTCCATATGTAGACACTAATAATAAACTGAGGAATTTTTTCCCAATAATATGCTTTATCTTTTCTTATCGTTTCTTCCTTTATACGTGTATCTATACTTATTCATTGTTTGGCCGCTACTTATCGAAACCAGCACCTGAGCCTCGTAAATAAGCACTCTGTATTGTGTTCGATTATCGCTCTACAAATCTATCCTCAAAATATATTCTCTTTTTTATTTATTCAAAAGATATTTAACTAGGATTTTTAGGAAATTTGAAATGGAATATTACCTAGTATCTACTCTCATTTTTGTGTATAAACAAGTCCTATGCTCCCTTCTTTAAAATTCCATACTGAAATATTAATTACATAAAAAGTTATAGTAATTTTTCTAAACCTATGCGCGACTGTAACATTTGACAAAAAACGGCCCCGTACCCACGGTAAGCACAGCCAGCAAACGCCCCGTCGCGAATGTGTTAACTTACGTAACCACAAGAAAAGCCAATAGCCAGCCCTACGTGATTCGTCGCGTACGTGAAAAATGTTAATAAAGAATCCCCAAAGTGCGACTCCCTTCAAACTCCACGAAAGGTACACGTCTCGATCGTCAGCTTCTCGGACGCGATTTCTCTCGGAGAAAATGTTTTTGCGCGACTCTTGACAAAATGCGCAGCATTCACCCGACACACGTCTGGTATGTAACGTCTCGTTCGTTCGCGGACTCGCAATCGCAATGGGGATGAGGCAGAGCTACAGGGTGGATCGGAATGCAAAGGGGGACCGAGTTCGAAGAAGAATGCCAATGCGTTAAGGCAAATTGCTCGCGAATGGTATTCGATATGGCCGGGTGCGAGTCCTTCGTAATAATAAGGGGTAGCAGCAACAGTCGTTCGCTTCGTTAACGTCTGCGCGATGCTTGTGCGCCCACTTAAGTACTCGCGAACACATTGGCCTTCGGTGCTTGGCGCACCGGAGTCATCCTTGTTTATGGGGATGCTAATGAACAGCTACAACTTTATAAACTCGCGCCATCGTTTTCCATCTTCCTTCGAAGAAACATAGTGGCGCGGAATACGGGAGGTACGCGCGAGTCGTACGAGTTTCCGGACTATTTGCAGAAAGGACATACGGAGTGCAAAAGGTATATACGCGTATATACAGTCGCCGTAGCCATCGGAGAAGTGTATCATGTTTCTCAGTGGTTCGTCTGCGAATTAATAACGTGGATCGTTAATTAACCAAGGCAAGCAAGAGAACTGTAACATCCGAGCGGTAGGTGTGAATTCATCGATCCAATTACCCGGGTAACGAAGTGTACCGACTACGTGTATCTCTAAACATCATGACGACAAACCACCCATCCGCGATATCGTAAACGTCCTTAGCTGTACCATTTTTTTTTTCATCCCCTATCCTAAACCTCATTAACCGTTTTTGACATTTACGTATTAAGTCATGAGGTGCGCGAAAGGGTTACTACAGCTACCATATATAAGACCAACCTACAAGAGTCTCTTGGTACCGTTTATGCTGTTTGGTAATACACCATTAATGAACTCATAGTACAACAGTTGGGTTTTTGTAGTCGTGGTTTAATAACCGACTAAAACGCGTGCATAAACGAATTTTCAACCGGGCTCATCAATAACAGTTAGAGAACGATTATCGCCTGCGTCGAGAAACAACGAAAAAAAAAAAAGAAAAAAAAAAGAAAGGACTGTGCCTCGCTATACTGTATTATTCATGAGCCAGATACAAAAAGTCATTGAGACATGTCCCAATCGTCTACACGCTAATAAGATACAGTCCTTAATAAGGGAAATGACTAATCCGAATCAACGAGAGTAAAAATCGTATAACAACTAGGGTGTTATGTATCGAGGTTATAAAAAAAGTTTACAGACCGTAATTCAGCTGATTGGAGACAAGCATGATTAAACGTCATCCGCAGAGAAACGTCGAGACTCCGCGAAGTTACTGAACGGAAGAGCGAGCCGCGAGATAGTAAGATCCGCACAGACGTCCATAATGATCCGTCCAATTAGAAAGAGAATCAAGAGCCAGTTCCAGCGGAGCGGGACGAATCGAAAGAGCCTCTGGTTATTCTCCCACGTAAATGGTCAAACGATTTGCTACCCAATTACAGAGTAGGTGGCCACATTTACCAAGGGATGGACCCGACCATTCCTTTTTCTTAGTTTTTCTCTATCTGGCTGTCTAGCAGATGTTGCGTCAGTCCTGAAGATCCACGGTAGATACTTGGAGGGTATGATTAACGCGTGACTTGTATATCTGTATGTATACCATCGGTAGTGTCCGCGTTCACGTATGCGGTGCATCTTTATATATGCATATATAACAAAAAACAGACAGGCTATCTCGTGGGACGGAGCCCGCGAATGAATGATGTTACCCGCTTACCATAATAATCCCGTATTGCCGACCGTTTCAGGAGGCAGCCAATGCGCGAACCGCCGTGAAAACACTTACCAGATACGAGCGTAATTTCTCTTTTCCCTCTTTCGCCAAGATAGAAGACAGCCCGAAGCTCCTTGGCTTTCGTTGTGCCCGGTCGCCACGAGGCGACGTCGGAGCTCCGACGCCCTTTGCATTGCAGATTCTCAAGAGTTAATCGGGGCCAGGTGCCCCGAGGAGAAGCGACTACCCCCGGCTTTAAGATTCTCATAGGTAGACGATTTGTGTTCGCCATAGTCAGAATGGATTTTACTATTTCTCTGGCTTGACAGGCGCATCGGTTACTCGAATATAATGACTTCGGAAGAACGGTATCGGGGCATTACCGGAAGTAATGGAAATCGACGAAGTAAACGAAAGCATTCAATTTCAATATATCCGATGCTACGTAGAATGCGTTTGAATAATAATTAAATCGACATTTTTTCAGTCTTTTTACTCGTCCGATCGTACGGTAGTGATAACGTTAATTGCACTAAATATTCTTGTACCGTTTCTTACATACCCAGAGCGTAGTACCCCTTTATCTTTCTAAGAGCAGGTGCGCCTGGTAATTACACCTTTACGTCCCTTTATCGTATCGTACCACGGATATAATTGAGGGAAACGGCTGGCTGATCAGTTCTGCTTTTTTACTTAGACTTCTTCATCGCCTTTATGTATAATTCCTTAAAACCCCGCACACGCACTTCGCCGGTGCAGACAAAACACCGAATGCACTGCGAACGACGCTCGTTAACTTTCTAGGGGCACAAGAGAGACGAGACTCGGGATCAGTAAGAATAGCCCCGGGTGTCTACTTATAGCAATGCTCGGTGCCCTTGTGATACGTCACGATTATACCAGGTAACATTTGTAGCCCTTACGCCGTAAGCCGTAACGAGGATAGACGTATAATACAATTCAGGAATTAACATTTCATTCGATATACCCGACTAGGAATAATTTATTTTTATAATTCCGCTATAATCCGCCATTAAGATCTCATCTCCCGATTAAGGATCGCGCACTACCTTACCAATTTCCCTAGACGTAAATGGTCCTCAATGGTTCTCAATTATTCCCATGAACCTGTCTAGGGACGCAATCGTCCTTTATCCTATCCATATATGCATATACACATATACATAGTCCGTCCTTATCCACATAACGCAAAAGACGTCACGAGCCGGGGGTCCTCTTTGAACAAGATGGGGTAGCTGCGAGGCGTCCTCTAGCTGTCATCTGTAATATCATCGATCAGCCCCGGTAACTATCCCGGAACGCAGAGCACACGAAGATACCGCCGTATCCCAACTCAATATATTCATTCCACGTCCTTTCGGATAACATCTATCCCTTTTCTCGGGCGTCCTACGTATATCCGATGTAATCAGGCATCATATCGAGGAACCTGCTACGATAGCACAAGGGGACGTTATAATTGATCCTCAGACCTTCGCACTTTCATCTCGTTGATACCAATGCAAGCCGAGATAATTGTACAGTCACCACCTAACTCGACCAACGTCGCGATGCATCTGGTTCGCGTGTAGACGCAATCAGTACTCTTCTCGTGCCTTCTCTTTCTTTTTGTCTAAAGAGTATACTAGATAGGATGTATCGGCAGTCGGAGCAATCACAGACCTTGGCTAAATGAATAAACGCTATCCGGCACCAGCCGTGATGAGTTATAATACGCTACCGCGAACAGGTTGTACGTATAAACTTTCACCGGTTCGATGTAAATAGATTGACGATCTCGTAAGTGCAAATACTAAATGTAAATGGTATCAGAATAGCACACGTGTTACAGTTATCAGAAGTAAGGCGCTGGGGAGACACGTACGTGTCTGCTGCTAGACTACAGTGCCAATAAGAGAGGAAACCGTGTACCCCGTTATAACCTACTGATTCTTGCAATGAGAATACATAGTCGTGTTACAGTGACTATCGACTGTTGGATTTCACTTTGTAGATTGCAACTGCTGATATCGACGGAGACCACGATTTCCTGTCTGGTTACAATGCTAATCGACTTGAGAAAGGTTGAGAGTTGACGAAACCGTTCTAGCCATTTTTCGGAGTCTATCTCGTATAGGTAGGTAGACCGACGGTACTATACGTCGTGGCCAGTATGTATGCTGATAGTGCCCCTTACATTCAGGCTCATTATACGCCGAAACGTAATTCGTATAATTAGACACGGTCAGCAGTAAATTGAATGGAAGGTGCACGCTCGTTTATCCGAGACAGGTGTAAGAGAGAGTCTTGGCAATGCTGAAGTCTCGGACGAAAGCTGATTCTCATCTTGGATATGAGAACTCCCTTGTTGATCTGTATACTTACATCAGATAAGTCTACAGTCTCTCTCAGCTACTTCGATGGTTTCCACACTTCCTATTTGGGACATAAGTTCACGTACCTTGGGGTCGAAGTTGAAGACCTGATCAGGCCTAAGCGGACACTCGAGACCGCACTTGCAGGTCCCCGCTGTCGTCAGGTACTCCTTCAGCTGATCCAGCGAACCCAGCGCTGTACTGCTTGGACTGTAACAGAATTGATGATTCGTTAAATCAGGGAGTAATCGTGTTGTATATACTTATGGGGGATTAAACTTATTTATCTATACCCCCTTTTTTTACGGTATTACATACTTAGTCATACCATAGGTCGTGCAGCCTAATTGACCCCGGGGGGATTTTATGTGTTTATACACTCCTGGCAGCAAAGACAATAAGGCTGATGTATTGTAATTCACAGACTCGACAGGGTAGATGAGGTCGGTGTATTAACTGGAGATATTGTGGCTTGATGCAGGGTCGAACTGCGGTTTGGGGACGTTCGCCAGAGAGAAGAAGAAGGGGTAGGAGAAGTCGAACAAGAAGAGGAGCTAGTTAAGCGGAGATTGGAGGGAGTGAGGGGAGTTAAGGCAAACCTCAGCTGGACGGGGAGACCAAAGGGATGAATATGGCTGATAAAGCAGGCAGGTACACAGGGGCGAGTGGGGTGGCCGAGGGGAGCGGAGAGACCGTTGCTTGTATATTGATTACCCGCGGGGGCAGAGCCTCGCCAGAGACAGAGACTTGTTTCGAGGTACTTTACAGCTTCCTAAACTAATAACCCCAGGCGCTTCGTCCCGGTATTATACCCCAAGCTCTACCACGGGAGACTCATCCCCTGCAGCAACGACGTCCCCGTCGATAATTATTACCCGAGATAATAAAACATCGAAGTTGAATTGTGATAAGCTTCGACTGGCTCTCCTTCGAATCCCCGCTCATAATTTATCATCTCCATTCACTTCGTATTCTACGTCATACTATCTTTTTCCCTCCCGAGCATTTTCCATCCCACGAGGGTCACCCCTTCCGTCGGGAAGTTAATTTCTATTGGATTCAATTTACCAGCGAGCTCCCAGGGTGCTCCGCCGCGTTCAATTGAAGATTCAAGTGCGCCGGAGAAATGGATTAAGAGGGTAAACATCGCGCGGCCCTGCAGCAGCGAGGAGATCGGGGAAGGGTGGCGTTCGTCGGTAAGGTAGAGAGCGAAGGGATTTAAAAGAAAAAAAAAAAGAACAATGGAATACGAAGGGTGGAAGAAAAAAATGCTTTCTGCCACACGGTTAAAAAGTTTTGGACTTCCGGGGTTCCTCGCTTGGAAACAGTCTGCTTCTCTGGATCCCAAAATGCAAAGCGTTCCCCCCGTGCATAAAAATATCGGCATTCGGGAGGACCGCGCGATGGATCTCTCCCTCGAGTTAAGGGCAGAAGGAAAAGGGCGAACGCCCAAGAGGACGGGATAAGCTTTGGGTTCCCTTTGAGGGTGAAGTTTATCTCGTAGATAATACAAGAACGGCGTGCCCTGCCGGCGCAACCCATTTCTGCCGCGCAGGCAACCCGCAACCGAATCTGAATACAGCTGTGATTCCATAAATAACGCGCGGGACCGCGAGGCCACGGCATCCACTTTCGAGAGAATGGGAGTCGAGAGGTATGCGCGATGAATTATATTTAGGAAGGGCTGCCTAAGCTGCTTGTCCTCGTAAAGTAGGCGAGCAACTGTACAGCCAGCCAGTCGGTCTGCCAGAGAGCCAAGCCATCCTCAGGAGCCAGCCACCCTTTTTCCCTCAGCATCCCTTATTCCATCGCTCCCGCGAATACCTACCACTATACTGTCCTGCCACCCTTTTCCTTTTCCATTCCCTCAAAGACACCCTAGCGGACCCCAACCCCAAAATTATGTAATCATCCTTGTTCCCAGTCAACGTGGCTCGGCACGATTTTACTTCCGACGACCATCTTTCTTCACCCTCTTCCAAAGACGCTCACTTAACGTCCTTCATTAAGATATTACCAAGGTACCTTGAAAGCCCAAGGGCCACCCCGACGCGGCTGTTCTCAGACTCGATTTTTCTTTTCTACCCTCTCTCTCTCCTCCTAATCGTCCGGAAGTCTATCGTTATCCTGCAAAATAGCACTCTCGTAGAAAGCCAGTCGAACGGACGCAAACTACGTGCACGGATATGCCTATACCAACCGTATGGAAAGTTCAAGAGACCCATAAGTGATTTACCGTTTGGCACACTAACGTATTTGCCAGTTATCCACTCGCTTATAGAAACTCATGACGACTGGTGTCAACGTTGTAAAATAATCGGCAGTCTGTCGCTCGTGTAGACGATTGACTCGCGGTGCTCGCCCTTATGACATTTCGTAATACCCGAGATTCGAACGGCTCCATTAGAATTCGCGCTGGCAATTCGCAAAAGGTTACCCCACGGTGCGAAATAATTACAGACCGAGTTCGAATACCATTCGAAAGTATCGAATGCTGCCGTATACACAAGACAGCACGCTGCCTCCAAGACATTATAGGCGGTGCTTGGTATTATAAAGTTAACTCAATCGGCATACCTGTAAGTTTCTTTCCAGCTCGCAAGACATGACATTATAACCACTGGGTTCCCATAACCTCTGACTGACACTCGCGTCTGCGATACACTGCGACTGGAAATATGCTGACGGCACGTGGACTATACTTATCCTCAATCTCTATCGACATTCGTTTACCTTTCGTTTACGTTTTTAGAGCGTCCCGCGAGCGCAATACGGCAACGCGTGACATTTACGCTATACATGTCCACTCGTATTTGCCAACGTTTCTGTTACGAAATCTAAGATAGTGAATAGAGGGAGTCATTCGCGTCGAACGCACTACCTGAAGTTAGCCTGTACATTTTAAGTCTATGGCAGTACCATCCATCTTCAGGCGGTACGTTTGTACGTGAACAATTCTAGATACAATTTTATTTACTCTCAACCATGTAAGAGTGCTGATCGAACGACAATCAACATTGATAGAAATAAAAATTTACTCTTCTTTTTTTTTTTTTTTTAAGATACAAAGTTATGACCGACGCACTATACGCCGATTACGTCAAAGCGTATCGCACTTCGTCGAGTGAAACGTCTTCTTCGTTGGACTCGCGACGCGCGTTATCAAACCTTCTCTCTTTCTTCAGCGAGCTCGTAAACCCGAATGACATTTCAAAAGTCCAGATAGTCCTTAATCCGCTGACTCGGAAAGTTTTACTGCCAACTTTAGAACGTCGGAAATTGCATCGTCAGGTCGTGCCAGACGTAACCTTTTCCATTGGTCTTTACGCTTGTGTAAATAAAAAAAGATTGCCCGTATTTATTACCTCTTATAACGGAGAAAACAAAACGAACGAGACGACCCGCCGTCGTTCCCCCGTGAGCAATAAAATACGTATGTAAATATCGAAAAATTGTATAAACTGTCTATACCCACGTGATATCTAAAAAGACAAGAAAAATTCATAACCATTTATCGATATCGTCATCGTCACATCATCCCCGCAGCGCCAGTCAAATCTCCCCGTAGTTGACACATTTGTATCGAAATCGTCGCATAAAGTACTCGACGTTAAACGCTTTACTACGAGCGATAACGCCTTTAACGGCCAGAAGCCAAACGGCGAAACGATACTAGGCCGCAGTGCGGTACGATACGGCAATGGCAAAACCGCGTTACTTTATTGGGAAAATACTTATTGTCCGATGTAACGAGAGCACCATAAACCTTATGCTGAATCGCTCAACAAGCAAATACCATTACCAATTGCTTGATCAATTGTGCGAGGATCTAATATACCGGGTGTCTGTGAGAATTTTATGCTATGACCGCATATAGCATAGGTATATATATGTATACGGTCGACTACTTTTAACATAAAGATGATGGACTTTTGTGGAAAATTAGAGCGCTTCGCCTGCGGATACGATAAGTAATCTTTATGTGAGACGTAGCAGTGGGATTGCGATGGAAACATGCATTACGCAGAGAAAAAAGAAAAACCGGTCCAGGTTGCCCAGCGCTGCAAACGAGGCGCGAGCGAGGCGAGGCGAGACGTTCTTGAAAACTGAGGTGAAATTCAAGAGCAGATTGTAGTTGAAGCTTGACAAGGTGTGCCAGACTTATTAATTAACGAAGACTGGATCGAACGTTTCGTCAGATGTACGATAACCAGGCGTGCTATTAAATCTCTATCACGTGACCCAGTACTCCAGGATATCATAGCGATAATTAGAAAAATTTTCCCATAAATCATTCAAAGTGTACACAAATTTCACATAATCTACTGCTATTGACATAGGGTTGCTTGCGCGCAGAGATATGACCTGAAATTCCAATTGAAATTACCCTGTAGTAATTCACACGCGTTCCGAAGGACAGCGCTCGACGATATAATTAGCAATCAAAGGCAAATTTACGAGAGTCATAATTTACGTGGCAGTATGGAAACTGCGCCTGAGTGTAACTCGCTACAATAAATATCCGAATGAATATACGATAAGGTGTGACGAGAGGGGCGGGGAGGGGGGGGGAGAGTGCCGCAACGGAAGACCGCAAAGATCCGCATTGTAGACTTCGTACTCGAGTAACGTTGCGATAAAGTAAATGGACGTGAATGGGACTCGGCAAATTTCAGTATTTAAATGAAAACGCTATATATACGCGTACACAGGGACATTGAAGGAATCCCATTATCAATTAGATAATACGGAGCTATGAAAATTGTACGACAATGTGGCTCTTCGTTTCCGTAAGGATTCAGATGTAAAAGTAAAATAAAAAAATTGTACCCAGGTAGATCATATGGCATCTTTAGGATGACGAGATAAAATTTCATCGCGCTTCATACTGTCGTATACATCATGAGTCATGACAAAACGCGTCGATGAAATGATGTCTGTCAAAGTGGGAGAAGACGTGGAAGGAAAACAGTTTCTCAAGTGGAACCAATTTCCTAAGTTGGATCGCGCGTAGATTGCAGTCATTAGCCGTCATAAAATGTACGGTAATCGTAATGCGGTAACGCGGAAGCTGGATATCCCACTGCAAAGGCAATACACGTATAACGTTAACCTGGGGTATAGAGAATGACGATGTACATATAGCGCGTTTATGAATATATATATATATATATATATATATATATATATATATGTATGTATACAAAGTATGACGGCCGACCGATTTTCAACGTTTGTATACAGTGCACATGCATATACGTGCATCTGATCTGAATTAGAAAGTCCCCGTTACACTTTCCCCCAATCGTTTGGAAAGTTCGGATTTTATAATGACGACAATAACGACACACGGCTATTTAGATCTGCGTACGTATATACGTATACTTGTGCCGAATATGAATATTCAATTATACGGGCTATTATAGCATATTAAATGTTTTCCAAGTACCAAAGTACATCGTGACGTATACAGAGTAGGCGCATGGAGACTGCACTTGAAGCTACAGCCGTTTTATGTTATTATCCTGTAATGCCATTTGCGTTAGTGAAAAATAATTGAACCTTGGTAGCTTTTAGAAGTGCCCGTAAAGTATTAATGGTCTTGTGGTATCGATTTACATAATTTGCCATCTTGTACGACATATAATTGAGAACAATGGATGACAGCTTAATTAATCCCGTGATTTCTACGTATCCCCATTTCTGTACGGTAAACTCTGTGCTCCTTTATTGGCCAAGCACCATTCGACCGGCGACTTTCTCTATCGAGTGACAGTCGCGCGATTATCCGCAGCCGCGATTCTCCCGCACGGATCTAATCGGGACAAGTATAGGCACTAGATAAGTTATAGAGTTCATTCAAGCTTTCTGATCGACGGTTCCGGCACGGAGCGTGAGAACCTCACGATCGTTAGCTATAGTACAGACGTATATAGGGATATACCGAATATGTGAAGACTTACGATACAAGTTTAACAGAAATAAATATTGGAGTGCAGTATTCATTTATATAATTAAAAAATATATATAATTACTTTCAATTAATTTTCAAGGGTCTGGAAAATTCCAGATATAAATATCCCAGGTGATATAATTTATTTTTCTGTCTGTCTCAAGGAAGATTCACAGGAGGATCATCGAATTTTTCTAAATGCCATTCAGAGTTTGGCGCAACGTAAATTTCTACCCGATGCATTAATCCGTCAAATACTTTAACAAGAGCGAATATTGTCGGTTCCCCCGTAGATAATGAACACGGTTATTCAAAATTGCGAAAGCAAACAGAGCCAATTTGAATGCGATTCGCAAAATGAAGCCCCCCTCGCTTTCATAAAAATACCTTTATAGAATTCGAAATGCTGGATATATTTTTTATCCAGTCAATTCAATCGTATATTTCGAATATTCGTATGCGCACTGGACCTGACTTTTATACATACAGATATACCAGCATTCGGTTTACTTTTACCCACATCGATATGAAACTCGTCAAAAACGATCCACCTCGAATCCGATAAACTTTTCTCTCGTATACAGAGACTATACCTAACCTAACATACATTGCAATTGAAGCTATTCCACGTATGGCAATACATCCGTTCAGAAATATCCAAAATTATAGGTTTCGTCCAGCAATAATAATTGCGAAGGAACATAATTATTTGAAAAGTCCGATTGGAACATACGGCAAACGTATCGTAGCGAAATCCACCTTACCTTCTTTCTTTTTTTTTCCGTTCTTTTTTTTTTTCCTCACTTTTTGTCTTTACCTCTATTACAGGGGAGTAATAATCAGCTGACTCCCATTAATACGTATCCTTAACTGTTTTATAAGCATTCTTATGCACAGCGTATATTATTGACTTGCATTATTGATTTATCATTTAGTACACTCCGTAAGTGCATTCGCGCTCTTAAACTCACTACACGCGTGTATATGCATTTAATTGAGGTTAACTGCTTATTTGCAGCGTTACATTATGCTTTCTTGTTTGTCGGTAATATCGGGGGACGTTGGGGGGGGTAGGAGGGAGGGGAGTGCATACAAGCCAACGTAACATGCATATAGGATCAATATTATGTCTGCAACGTGTATTGACATGTGGACCAAGTATAATGCACGTTTTGCATCGGTACCGAGAAAATGCACCGTGACAACGTAAATCCGATACCCCTGTGCGAAATTGCAGTTGATATCGTAAAAACTGCAATCGCAGCAGATGACAAGATAAGGCTAATTAATGTGGCAGCCATGAATCTTGTATGCATGGTAGGAAGAAAAAAAAATCAATTAACGCCAAGCTCTGACGATATTAATTGACTCGATAATTATTCACGCATTATACCACCTTGAAAACACTTATCGAACAAAGTGCTAGGCAAATCGTTATGCGCACTGTAGTATTGCTTGGCTCGTCAATAAATTAGCCGTGATATAACCGGTAGCACCGTGCCATAGCACCGTCGCTTAAACCAGACTATGGAAATGAGCCTGTCCTCGAGTGAGCCGCTTATCGGATTCAGCTATATCGTAACTGGTTCCCGTTACATAGAAAATGAATTTTCGTTTGAGCGAGATTTCCAAATTATTGCAATCATTGTAGCGACAACGAAAGGACGGGGAATACGTTCGGGGTATTGCGGAAAATCCACAAAAAAAAAAAAAATATTGATAACGATCGTCGAAAGATAAACAAAAAAACCGGTCGTTGACTCCGAGTCTAGAATCGTTATCGCAAGGTCGTAACGAAGCGTACGTGGCTACAGATAATTTAAGATAACTGTACAGAGATCGGTATAGCTTTGAAATTATTAAAACAATCGTTCAAATTTGCTATTCGACGTGCATCGTCCACGAGCAATTTCCTGCGTGTATCCCGACGCGATAGAGTCTGGTCAGAAATGCAGAGCACATCGGCGCGACGCAATGAAACGGATGACTGATGGGGAGGGTGGAGGAAACGGAGTGCACGTGAAATTGAGTTATCGTCGATATTGGATCGGAACGAAACAAAAGGTAGTAACGGAAAGACGACATTTCTCTGGAGGGTAAAAGCAGTAGTTGTCGAGCCAGACAGTATCTTCTACTTCTTTGGTCGGATCGTTTCTCCAACGTTAACTCTTCAAATGTATATATATATATATACATACATACACTGGATATATTGTATATCCAGATAATATCCCAGGCAGATCACCCTTATAAAAATCCAATAGTCCCACAATCTACTAGCGTTACCATAAGTCCATTATATTTGACGGGGCAAAGTTATCCCCTGGAAACAGCAAATATCCCATATATCGTTTCTTACGGAGAAAGTAAAATACACGGCGGCGAACGTAAGTACGATAATTTACATTCCCCGGGTCATACGTGCTCGGCGATGGAGTCTCGTACGACCGCCGTGAGGTATGGCATGCATGCCTCCACATACGTACCACGTGCAAGTGAATACAATCACGAGCCCGTCCTCTGTTCACAGTCAATTAATGCAGACTCGTTTCACGGGGAGCAGATCGACAAGCATTCGCAATCGTTCAGCGAAATAACCTACATCACAGGCCGGGGTATCCGATCCCCACGGCAACGACAGCAGGTCCTTCGACTTGACCGACCTTCGATGAACGAAGAAGATCTTGTCGACCTCGCGCGCGCTTAAGCACCCTGAAAAAGTCAAGTACGCGAAAGCAGAACCCTGAGTGGAATCCCAGCAGAGATATACGGGCTATCGGTTTTCTTCGGATGATGCTTCCTTTTGCCCTGCCATATCTTTCCCGTGTACCAATGGAGAAGGACAAGGTGCGCGCGTAGCAATGCACTACGGCTTAACGTAACGCATACACGTGGGCTAAATAGCAGTCTTGGCCGAACGTCGACAAGAGCATTGTAGTACCTAGCAAGGAGTATATCCAGATCGGTTACAGGGTAGATCCCGTGTGTTCCAAAGGATCTTGATCCTCCTCACAGATCAGAATCATCCGCGAGCTGGATAAACGGGTATTAAGTTAACGTAGTGTAACTCATACGAGAGCTACACGCTTACTGAACATACTGACGTGACATGTGCTCACCCGTCACGTTCTCCATTACCGGATCTCTCAGTCAGGTTCGGCGGGGTCAGCATTCAGGCTTAACTGCCCGACGTGGACCTTCGAGGGTAGTCAACCCTTGCCAAACAGGGTTGCCAGACTTTTACGAAGTTCCTATTAGCTATTGGATCGATGCTCATTTATCTCGTGGGATTTTCAATGTCAGACATTATCTCGATGTGTACTGTAGCTTAGTGCGATGGAAAAAAAAAACAAGGCTACGTGTTCGGATGGCAGATAAAAGTTGATATAAGATCGCATACCGATGGGAAGTTTCTTTTTTTTTTTTTTTTTTTTCGACGGTCCATAAGAATAATATGCAAAGTTCCGTTCTCTGCTCGATTATAAAAAACCATTGTTTTTTTTTTTTTTTTTTTTTTTTTTCGACGGTCCATAAGAATAATATGCAAAGTTCCGTTCTCTGCTCGATTATAAAAAACCATTGTGAATAATGCTACCGTGATGATAAATTTGTCAAGCACTGTTCTTGTGAAAATTACACAAAATGGCAGTCAAGCTGGTCGACCTTGAATGCCCCGCAATTACGTGTCTGCCGCAAATAAACAGAAACGCGATGCATGCATGACATGCTCGTATGTACTTCGTGTGAATGCATGCCGAGCTCGTACGAGCACATACGACCATCTGGATATAGCAGTGCGTTATCCTGGACATACGAGTTTTTTTTTTTGCATACACAGGGGTATGCATATATATGCAGGAGTGATTAAAAAATTAAAAAAAAAAAGTGGAGAGGCAGGGAGACCGGTTGAAAATCTACGTTAAAAAACAGCCTTATTACAACCTCGCTAAATTTGACTACCCCGTGCCGTAAGGGGCGCACGTAAAATTTGAAACACCCATTAAAATACCCATTATTCACACGTCGTTGGGCATGCTCCAAAATTTGAGTGCATCATCAACGACTGAACGAGGGATGGAAAATTAAATTAAACGGAAAAAAAAAGAGATTAAATCATTAACGAACCTTTCGCACGGTTTCGCATGTCTCTGTAAAATTACCGAGCGAGTGCAGCTGTACCTGTGAAATACAGGAAATGCTTATGAGTCATATACGCGCACTGTTTGTATAGCTATACAGTTGCCGGAAGGACCGGCTTCGCTACTGGTTCGTTAATTATGATTGATAACGCTCACTAGTACGTTATCAAACTGTTACATAGTCATAGCCACACTGTGTATATGCGGCTACAAGTATAACAGGGTACAGTAACTCATAAGCTATACTCACTATCGTACAAACTATATATATATATTAGTTGTAACGTATTTTCTTAACTCGACACCGATAACGAAAATCCGAGAACTAAGCTACGTCATCTTCGGCCGTCCACCCTTCGGCAATGCATCCGCATGCCAAGCGGACAGCGGCCAATTACTTTTTCGACCGGGAACTAACGAGCCAGTGTGACCTGGGAGTTGAGGTGGAAAAGTATCAACTCCGCCAGAACGAGAGTTTTGATGGAACCTATCAGAAGAGACGACAGCTTAACGGATCCTGACGAATTTTGGGGACGCGTAAAGTCAGCAAACGCAAGTGGATGCACGAACGGGAACGAATGCTCATAGAAATGTACGGCCGCTCACGGAGTGAGCAAGTAGGGGTGGAAACAGAACAATGAGCCGAGAACGTAGCAGAACGAATCAGAGCTATAAAATCGGAATTCCTCCACCAATTAATAAATTGGGAGTCCTCACCGGAGCTGGTTCAGCTGATCCGTGAAGGCCGAGAACTGTATCCAGGGGACACTCAGATGGACACTGCACTGTAGCACAGCACTGCACCTCCGAAACACGCGAAGAAAATCGATAGGATCTTCTGGATATCGCGAGAGCAACGCGAGAACTACACAAGCGAGAACTTCCTATACCGTATAGGAAACACAGCTAGAAAAACTATCAACAGATAACACCGGAGCGCGAACCAGCTCGAGGCACCTCGATCGGTGTCCCAAGACAGACTGCTTTGGCAATAGTCAAATTCGAGAACTATAATAATCCCGATTGGTCGAAGTCCTTACAGCCGATAACTCTTATACTTTCCCTCGAGTCGGCTCTTTAAACTAAATCGAGAGCGTTCCTTAACGAATCGGTACGCGACTCTTGGAGATCCTCCAGGGCCGCTTCCCCAGAGCATCGGACGACAGCTGGGCACCACGTCCTCAACCCGGATCAGGGTGTTCCTCCCCTGCCCTTAACCATAACAAGGCTCCATCTCCACCCGTCCTACAGCCCTTTGCCTGTCTTCAGCAGGGCGCCGATATCTCAGCCGGACCTCTGCCGATCCGTGGAGACGTCTTCGTAGGGAACCAGAAAGCGAGAACGATATCTGAATCGGTAGCTGGAGTCGCCTTGTGACCGTGAGTCGAAAAATGACGTCACAAGTATACGAGCAACAGTCAAGAACTAAAGTCACTTCCAAGTGCAAGAGACGTCACTAAACCACAAAGTGGATTTCACCAGTGGCACTGAAATTGGCATTCGTCAGAAACTTCCATTGCACTGGCAAATCAAATCCTAAATGAATAGCGACCTACTGTCAATGATTCACAGTAACTACCAACCCACCCAGCCAAGGTACAATCCGCAGCATAATTTTGGCGTACCACGTTAGTTCTCTGCTCCCTCGCCCAGTAAGTCTATACCATAGCGCTGATAGAGACTTAATTGCCATTACCCGGAACAAATTGTCGGTTTCGTTTGTTACGCGCATTCCGTATACAATACATCCGTCATTAGAATCCGCCTTGTGATACGTAGGTCAAATTAAATCGAGTTACAGGAGAACTCCCCGTGATTTTCTTCCTCTATGGAAATACACGCACGCTCCATCATCCCTGGCGTTAATTGCTACCCGCATATTGACGTGATACGTCACATGGATTTCGTACGTACACACAGTATTCGTACTGGCTCGAGAATGCGAATCATTAATATTAATTTACACCGAGCACGAACGTGCCGACGATAATTCACGTTACGCGCTACGTGTCAAGCCGGGCTCGTCTCGAAGCGCGCATTAAAGCAAACACAAGTCTTAGACGAAGTGCCGTAATTAAAAGGCGCCTAATTATTCCATTTTATCCTCGTACGATCCAGGCGACGTCTACCCGACTGACGTCCATTTGTTCAATTGTCGGACTAACAGCTAATTGATGAACCGTGAATGAAGAATCAAAGACACCCCCCGATACTCGGGCACGTCGCGAAACTACGTAAGTGAAATAAATTCTGTGTCCAAATGCTTTTTACACGCGAATCCAATTTGTCCGCTGTATATAATACGCATACCGATACCCGTATGTGGTCGCCTCGAGTTCGCGCTTGGCACGAACTTGATAAAAAAAAAAAAAAACTGAAAAAAGTAGTTCGACGTTACATCACCGACAGCCGGATAAGCTAGGGTAAAATTTAACCACATTAGCCTCGCCGCTAATCTCATGTTAACTTATTCAACGGCAGTATTTAATTTCAGTGGTAACTTCAGCCGTTAAGTGCTCGTAATAACACAGTGAAATATCTTTATTCGCAGATGAAAACTAACGTGCGCGTACATAACGAAGTAGTACAAGCGCGTTCGAAAGTTATTCCCGCCTCAATTTCCAAAGGTTGAACACGATGCTATTTTCGTAGGTAGTCAAACAAGTAATCTCAATAAAGAAATCTCGATACCCATAAGGATCGCGTGTTACCATCTGTCCATTGAATAAAAACCGATCGTCCCATTACGCTTCTCCTCTTTCTTTCACCCCTTTTACTTGGTCGCTAAAGAGAGATGAAAAAACTTTAGTCGTCCTTTCGCTAACGTAAAAAAAACGACTATCGACATTCAACGCTGATAAAGTTATTGCGCCGTTTCCACGGAGAGAACAAATTGAATGCCAGAAATATTGCACAATCACTTAGAAATCGAATGCCTCCCAGCATCCAAACGCAATCTCACTCTCGCGCGACTTTATGATTCACGACCTACGGTATCCGAAGAATCCAATACATTTCTATCGATATACCCAACATCGTCACTTGCTCTACGGGTCATTACTCAAATCCCATCTAACTTACTAAACCTGTCTCCCCCGGTGTTTTCCTCGTACGTCATACCGATAATTTCTATTCAGCAACAGAAACGCCGCATGCAGTACGGAGCGAGGAAAGAGACACAGGAAAGTCTTAAATAATCCTAAAGCAATCTCGTTCGCATAGCCATGGCACTCGTGGGACTATGACTCTTGAAGTTTGCTATAAGGTAATCATAAATCTCGACTAGGCAGTGACCAACGGACGGATGATAGGCTCGTTATGAACACTTCACTCTCGCGCTGAACTGGAACAAAAGAAGGAGAACAGGCTGTTGCCGGCGACTATCTGCATATGGATTAAGGTGCTCCGCATCTCAGCGTCATATAATATACATACGTGAATATATATGTATATATAGGTACTATACGCTAGAGTAGATTCGTCTGTCCATCCTTCCATCCGTCAGAATGTATACACGTACGTATATACAGACATATACAGTAATAGCCCATACTCGTTCGGGTTGGTATCTACGTAATCCCACTGGCGCGCAAGCAAATCATGTTTATTCAAGAACGTATCCATAGTAATAGAGGGCTCATTGTGCGCCGAGTTGCGTATCAGCGTGGATATCGCAAGGGGCTGGGATCTTGAGGTACGACGTACCACGTGTATTCAACGTCTCGATGCATCCACGATGGATCTCGAAGCGGAACGAGAAACACCTGGCCACCCTGCCCCGGCTCGTTTCGATTCTTCGTACCGGTCTCCCTGCATCGAGCAACTTCGGCATGACCGCGGTGCACCACCTTGCGCCATATTAGTTCTGGGCTTTCACCGTGAGACGGAGACACATTCGTCCCTTAATCGCGTAGGTCGATCCGTAACGATCCTTGCGATCCGTAACCTAACCTTGGATCGTAGTTCCAAGTGCATAGAAAAAGAAAAAAACAACGACGTTAAGCCTGCTACGTGCGCAACTTGCGGCTTAAGCCGGAAAGTCAATCCGATGGCAGAGCGACGCGACTGGTATGTCGTTTAGCGAGTAACGTGGGCGTATTTGTGTATTCACCGGTAAGACGAGGAGATATCGGTGTGCGTACTTGAAAAGGATTATTCGGGCAGAGTTGAAGCTGCGGAGCTGTAAGGTACCGAGATAGTAGGTACGTAACGCGTATGCGCCTCGAACAATGCATATTCATGAACCGCTGTGCATATTTACGAGCGCCGGTTCAGAAGGATTCACAGTGCAACTTTATAACGTTTCAGCGGAGGGTTCCTTCGTGTAGGGAATGTAGCATTGAACTCGTGAGTACAGTGCCGGCATTGCCTGTATGGTTTAAGGATCGATCGAGAGGAGTGACATCTAGAAACCTGCTGCACGTACTCCCTCTGCATGCTTAACGTTAGGTAGACGTAAGGTGGGAACGCAGTGAGCGAAGTCAAAAAAATGTTATGTATCAAGAATACACTATAAGACCATAATCAATCTCCTACCAAGGTACGTGCCGGCACAATCTATTATCGGGTGGCCCAAGGAACAATGCATATTTATAACGTACACAAAAAAAAAAATAAGCACGAGACAAACGGAACAGATTGGTTTCCGGCAGACCGAATGGCGTTGACGAGGCGGCAGCTGCATCGGGCGGCCGATCCAATGTTTGTCACAGAAGGCAGGAAACGCTCGCGCCTGTTAATAACCCAATTAAAATGGACAGGAAGTGTACCCACACCTCATGGACATTGGTGCACTGGTACACCGATACCTCCGACACGTCTCCGAGTCACGTGACTAATCAAGCGTGCCATCGTATTCCACGTATGCTCGTCTATCGGTTCTATTTTTTTTTAATGGCCCTGGCTAGGTACGTAACCACACGTGGAGGAGAGCGTGGGAGCCATTGGACCACGACCGAGCGACTCTTCTCTGTAATCCTACGTGTCCCTGCATTCGCCCCACCCGATTCCCTCGGCATGAGGTTGCTTCGGTCATGGGATCTGCTACCCGATCACTGGCTTTGCACGGGAACGAGCCAAGCGCCAGACTAACCGAATGCCTCTTGACCCAGGAGCCTCGATCGGATCATGTCTCCAGAGCGATGTGTGCATGCGCCTTGCCCGATCGACTGACTAACCAGCTAGTCCGGACTGACTCTCGGCTTGGCTAGGCCTGGGATGCACGTTGCTTCAGGAGCCAGCAAGCTCACGCGATTCTCTCTGCCACCGGTTGGCATCCCTCCTCTGGAACGGTTCACGTTCGCGGAGAGTTACGGCTGAATCGGGTAATAACGACATTAGACAACCAGTATTCAGATTGTAACGTGCATATTACGTCGATAACAATCAGCAGCATATACGTGTATATGAGGTATGCGATGATCAAGAGATCCTTCGCGACGGTCAGGGTCTAACGTGTGGAATGAAGATCGTGAAGATTCTTGTCTTGGTTAATTTATCTTTGGCCTCGTTTCCTCGGCATGCTCCTCCTCTTTATAATCAGAGGAAATCATGGATGAATCGTAGTCGTTGCTTTACGATCTCAATCGCCATGATATCACAATCCATTACGAGCGGACAAATCATAGATTCGGTATCGAGGGAGAGAAAGATTAACGAGCTCCTTTGAGTCGCAGCATCCAGCACGGCTGTTCCCTTCGTGGCTCTACGTATCGGTTATCCGAGGATTCGTACACGCTCGCAAGAGCGATGCCGGAACGAGTCTCGTTCGTTTCGCTTCAGTGAAGCAGAGGAACAGGTTAAATCGGAAATATTCGATGAACTCTCTGTCTCTCGCAACTCGAAGCGCCTCATATTTCATTGGCTATTCGATTTTACGATCTTGTTTAATGTTTCGCTTATCGTATATAATGCCAGTCTATCTTAGAACGGACAATCCCCTATAGTCCGTTCGCGATAATTCACGCTAATTAATATTGCACTTCACCGAGGATTCTTCGTGTCTCACAATCTAATGGAGGTTATACCGTGGAAAATGGATGTAGCGAACGAATACCAGTTTGGTACACGTCGAATCCCGTGGAAAAGATTAATTTAACGAAACGGCCGTAATGACGAAAGACGTTAACGATAATTACTTAATTTCGTAGCAAGGTCACCCCACGTGTAATTGCGTTTAATTGCGACGGAAGGAAAAAGCGTAGAGACCGCGCAAGAGCGCTCTCGGTAATCTCGTGATTCTATATGTGTTTGACAGTGTCTTCAGTTTTTTTTAAATGTTCTTTTAATTTTTTTAACCATATTAATCGACAGCAATTTAATCGATACGTTTATCGGGTTTAATAAAAAGATTAAATTCCCGAGCGAATTGAACAGCAGTCTATAAGAAGCACGCATTGTACATTCAACGGTATGAAACAATAATACCGATACGAAAAATCGAATAGAGACTAGAAATCAAATCCGGCATTTCAATACCTTCAGGGCCGTGATATAAGGGCACAGAGTCCGCCATTATCCAATCTTCGGGATCAAGTACCAAGAGTATCCTTGAACGGTGGTTATTAAACGTGGCATGAGTTATGTATTAATTATCGATCTTAACCACTCGTGACGAGAGGATTCACGATCGTAATCCGACGTGGCCATTAAGGTTTAATAATGCCTCTCAGCCTACATTACAGATACCTTCACTTGTCGCGTAGCCACTGAGCGAGATCCATCGTCAGCCCGCAATTAGTCGCCGAAAGGTACGAGAGACGGGTTCTTTGGGGTCTTACCTGTAACAAAAAATGTATTAGATTACTTCGTGTGCTCCGGACAAGTATATTACTCTGGCATACACACGCTAAATGTATTACGGAAATTGTGTCGATTTAAAACTTTAAAACTCGTCATTTTATCACACATAAAAAGTACAGTTAAACAATTGTATATCGCTATCAGCGTGATAGTCACTTTCTCATAATAACTCAACAGCACTTCGTGTATAGGTACGTGATTTCTCATAAGAGAAATAAAGCTGTACCTCCTGAGCTACGACGTCACGCAAACCGCAAAAAGATTTTCGACTCAATTCTATATTATCTTCCTGTTCGCTCTCTATTCTACATTTCTGAAATTTCATGCCGACCACGAGCACCAAGTGAGAACTGCTCGAGTGGCTCGAATTTCGCGATGCATGTCCTGTTCCCATAGATATCGCGACTAAATGTGGGCGTGCTCGTGTTTATTAAGTTAGTTTAACAAGGAACGAGAGTTGGATAGTGGTTTAGGGCGAAAGCAAAGGGCCGAAGCGCTTTAGACTCCGCGATAGCCAGGTGCATTTAGCTATGTGCTACATATATACATGGACGTATAATGCACGGCTAAAGGCAGATCGCGTGTACGCTTCTAATACAGTGGTTGTTTGCGCTAGTGGATTCGCGTGAGAAATCGAATATATATATATATATATATAGATGGATGGAAACTGGTTTATTTCAAGGATCTCGAAATTCAATCGAATCTATATGTATAATCCCTTTGGCTCCAGTTTCTATAGAAACAGTTGATTGAAATTTATTCGTGCATAATATGCCCACTCGATATAGTATACACCCTCGTGACTGCAATTTGGATTGAGTGACGACATGCAAAAACTCTAATCAATAGTCCACTCGAGTACGGAGTAAATAATTTTTTGAAATATCCCACTATACGAAAATCTGCTTTTTCATCATTATTTTGAACACGAAAAATCTTTCTTCCGCTTGAACTTTCGTTCAGTCTGATCTCTCGGTCGGGCATTTTCTTCGCTATGGTACAGAGAACGAGCGAGATGCGCTTCGCTTTACCAAAAAAGGGATATACGTACTCGACTCGAGGATTCGTGGCCGAACGAGTCCTCGCTTTTTATCGAAAATGCTGGAATTGGAGTCACGAGCTGGTAGACCCTCTGTATATATGTATGCACGAAGTAGATAGTCGATTTTACAAGCCGCCAAGCGGAAACAGAACCGCGGGCGTACGAGACAACTGTTTTTAGCCTTCTGACCGGGCAAAAGCAGAAGCGGCCGAAAACGGCAGGTATGTAAATTAGGCAGTGTGAGTAAAAAGCATGTACATTACGGATTCAGCTGCTGTCAACCGGGACAAACAGGACCGCCAAAAAAACAAGGCGCGTAGCATAAATTACGTAACTTCCGTTTGGAAACTCGAAGTAGGTGCGCGCGGCGTTATACGTGTGGCGGTCGACAAGGGTGTTGAGAATATTTTGTTACAAAGGACGAGGGGTCGATAAAGAAGAAATATCAGTGGAAAAAAAATGAATTAGCCACGTGATCCAGAGTGCGATGACCCGATAAGAGCGAGTCGTATAAAAACGTAATATCGAAAAATAAAAATGTAAAGCAGTGCTATTTAAATGCCTGTAACCAGCCAACCCTACGGTGCGAGGGTTGTGTTTTTGGGATTTGATATCAACGAAAACAAGGGAAAAAACGGGGGGAGTCGCTATCGCGTACTGTACGATCGCGTGAGATATTGCGAGTTTCCTTCACAATGAGTCATAAAACACGGGGGAAAGTAAACGAGTCTTACTTCATTTCTACACGTGCGACCTGGTGCGGGGACATTAATTTTTTTTTCATCCCCATCATCCCGATTCTCCCTCTCCCGGTATTTTTATCAAAATATTTTTTTCTCCTCGCAATCCCATCGATGCGTCTATTAGTAGAGCCGATATTGATCCTATGAAGAATTTTATTGAAGCGCCTCGAGTATTCAATATTCTCGGCTATTCAAACACGAGCATCACTGCCTATATAGACACTTAAGCCTTTAGCATAACCCAAAGCTCATAATTAGTCAGACTCTATACTGTCCATTAATCTCCTAACGAAAACCTGTTTTACCACGCGATACCTCGTAGCACGTACGAGAGGTCATATCAATTTTTATCGTTACATAACTTCACGGAGAATTCCGATAAAAACGAGGTGGAAGAGATCGGCATGACGCTGCATCGGAGCGCACAATTAAATAGTCATAAAATGCGTCCATTGGCGCATGACAAGAGGGGGTCCAGTATCGGAGCGAAGGATTGCAGGCTCATTAGCCTCGGACACACTTGACAGAACAATGCTAAATTCCAAAGCGTGACCCTGATACCGCACGTTCGCCCACAAGGTACAACCTTGTCCCAGGTTGTGCTGGTTAGAGATCACGAAACAGGAACAGGTTACGTCACAATCCGATAACGACTTACAGTCCCCCCGTAATATACACAAATGATCCCACCGACTTCTCTTCGTCTGGAATAATGGAAAGCCCTATGCCAATGACCAGCAGTCAGTCTTCGCCAGAGAAAAGGCGAGACTCGGCGAGGATGATCGGAATAGTTTATCGGTCGATCCTTTAGTGGCGGGATCGACCGAAGAAATAACTCGGAGCGACAAGTTTTTTTCCCCTGGCCTCATACATCCCACGGAGAAGACACATTATGCGTGAGTCAAGGAAAAAGAAAAAAAAAAGTAAAAGGTTACCCAGGAGTGACGTTTCTATTTTTGTTAACAGCTCGGTCAAGGATCGATTCAAGATCTATATTCACATACAGTGTTTTTTGTAATGATAATCAATTTTTTTTTTTTTTTTTTTTTCAAAAAAACCTGTTCATTATATTCTACGAACGGGTCGAATCGTTTGCGATTCAGAGCGTGACAGAGAGATCGCACGTACCGTAGCCATGGGATACGCGTGTAAAGTGAAGCAATTAGCTGCGTGAAATTTAGCACTGTCAATAACGTAAATTAACATCAATACCATCTTGTAAGAGTCGCTTTTAATTCGATTTCAATTATCTATCGATACGAAAGTTTGATTGGTACACGCTTCACGGCTTACTCGCACTGTTAAAAAGGTTAAATAACATTCCTTGATAGAACCTGAGGGACGTGTTCCGGTTCTTGTACGGTCGGTTCGAACCGGATGAAGAACTTGGCGGCTGAGACTGCGAGGCCTTTATTAGCCACTTGAAATTCTGCTTTTATTGGTTAACCACCACCTCGGCAACCAGCCACCACTCCTTTCCACTTCCTTCACGCTTTTCATTCTCTTCGATTGGAATCTCACGTTCTCGCTCGCGTGAAACAAGAATCACGGTAGTATAATAAATTCTGGAGCGCAGGAATATACTTGGGAGGACCGAATGAAATATCGGGGCACTTTGTTGCGGCCGCCGGTTGTCTCCGTGACATCCGGTAAAAAGCGTATCGCCGATCCCTTAAGAAATTGCAATTTTATTTATTTTCTTTTCTTTCCTTCCACCGTAATTCGGATAAATGGAAAAGATAATGACGAGTCCTCGCAACAGACACGCATGATGCATATTGCATTGAGAGGATCTAACTACCCAAAACCCTTACGAGATACTTTCCCTCATTGCGTAAGGAAGCGATACGCCGAAAAAAAAAAAAGAAAAAAACAAATGCCGCTTTGAAATCGAAAATCCCTCGCACGAAATGGTCACGATTGAACGCAGGAAGGAGAATTCGTTGCGAGGCTGCTTAACGACAGCGACTTTATTATCGGGCAGACAGCCGTGAGATTGGCGCATTATCATTAGCAGGAGAGTTCAATCCGTTTGAGCCCCCGGGGTCCAAAGGTGCTGTAAACACGCTTAATTCTAATCCGTCGCGGCGTATAGCGATATCCGTGAAGCAGGTTACGAATGAGCCCTGAGCAGCGCGAGGGGAGGACTCTTTTGATGTGATAATTTGGTCTTTCGTTGGAAACATCCAAAGGACTACCCAAACTGCCATTCCCCGCCATATTGCCCACGCACAATCAGCTCCTAATATGTACAAACTTTTAGTACTATATATATACACCACCCCTGCCGAACCTTCTTGCCATGAAAGAACTTTCACTTTGATTAATTGAAAAAAAAAAAAAAAAAAAAACTCAAGACCCCTTTGACACTCCACTTCCAAGAGTGCCCCCGATACCCTTAAATCTGATTCTCGGTATAACGACATCCAATTCTGAAAGCCAGTGAAGGTGAAGTCTGTACATCCGCTTTGCGTCTCCTCCCTGTCTTCGACGCAAGCGACGACATTGAAAGTAGCCCGAGGACAAGGATAAGGATGAGCCGGTTCTGGAAAGTGGGGAGGGAACGCGAAAGGCTGTCTTGAAAAAGTGATAAACAAAAAAGTCCCGTAGATGCCTGGCAGAATCCCAACTATATCATCCGCATCACCCGGCACACGTAAAGCGAACGCGGACATCTTTAAAACATGAGGCTGTATAAGTGTCCCCGGTCGTCTCTATGCGTGTATACGGGGCGTGTAGAGAGAGTGCGAACGGGGAGAGAGGGGGGGAGAGAGAGAGAGAGAGAGAGAGAGAGAGAGAGAGAGAGAGAGAGAGAGAGAGAGAGATAAAGCATGAGCAATCGAGGCAAGACGCCGTCCCGGCGGAATGACGCGAACGTTTGAAGGGTAACGGAGGCGCGCGAGTTCACGAT
Source organism: Cephus cinctus (assembly GCF_000341935.2). Lineage (NCBI taxonomy): Eukaryota > Metazoa > Arthropoda > Insecta > Hymenoptera > Cephidae > Cephus > Cephus cinctus. Next base: position 213,320 of record NW_014333751.1, on the reverse strand, counting down.
ACTCGGTCGCTCGGCCGGGTCGAGACAATGAAAGGTCGGCGAAGGTCGACAAAAGGACAAGAAACAGACGGGAGATGACGGACAGACGCTCCTTGAAAACCAACCGGACGACAGACGGATTTCCCATATGGAACAAACGAAGAACTCGTCTACTAGATGGATACTGATAATAATGCGTAAAAAATGCTCATATTAATTTACTAGAACCATACATAGCATAAGTACCAGCTGGCTATAAAAGCGACACCCGTTACGTACTGTCTCGACCTTATATGTGACGTTAACCTGAACGCGTTAGTCATTCGACTATGTTAATTCGTTCATTTCTAATATTAGGACAACTCCTTCAAGGACTATGAAAAACCATAAGAGAACTATGGGATCTGGAGTGACTCCCATATACGAGCACGATACACTGAAATACATTGGCAGGTATATATATATATATATATATTAAACAGAAAGTGAATAATCCCGGTTCTACAGTTACCATCAGGATCCCCGGGATTATCCGGCATCAAAATTCAATTTCAATCAGATACAGAAGGATACTAATGAGATCAAAAGTCTAGCGCACGGAGTTGAAGATCACTGTGCTTCGTGTGAATAGACCTTTAACCTACATAGAAACCACGTAGCTGTAAATCATTCCTAAATTCCTAATACAGATCTTCCTCTACCACTCCCACCACCATCCCCCCCGCCCCTCTCACTCAGTACAGTTATCGTGCCCTTTCTCCAATGATAGCGAATTAATTTCCCCGTCTCCTTCAGGACTCTAATGAAGACAGAATAGGAGGGTAAAGGGGAGCGACGGGAAGGGGGACGTTCAAGAAGAGCCCAAGGCTTCCGGAAAGGAATCGACTCTCGGCGAAACTCAATTTGGATGGGTGTCAGTTTCCAAGGTAAGAATCCTCGTTGGCCATAATAATGGCTTGTCACCCAGACGATAAATCTCGTTGTATCAAGGGTGCCTTTACGGGTTAGTTGAAACTGTCCATTCTCCTCTATCCAATGGCAACGCGAGGCTCTGGAGTCGGCGGGACGAGAGGAAGAAGGCGAAGGGATGAAAGCACTAACTGATGAACCTTTTTCCCTTGACCCTCGTTCGTATGTGAGGCGCATGCGCTATAAGCTGTAAATCAGCATTCGGCGCCTCAGCAGTGACGAACTTTCAATGTGTTTATCGCCAGAAGGAAAACTCTTGTTAACCCGACGCGACTGCGCTATAGTCGACGCGAAACGTTTCTAATTATCATGGGAATTACGGTGTTTCTTCATTATCAAAGCCAAGAGTGTCCCTGTCTTTTTATCCCTCGCGAATACAAATTGCATTTAATTCGCGTTGCTTCTGCGAAATTTTCGCAGCGGAGTAATTTAATTTTTGCATGCTAAATCTGCAGGACCAAGGAAAAGACTTGGCCATTTTTGTCCATTGTTCACCATTTACCATATCATTTAGTTTCTTTGTGTCTCTATCTCCATCTTGTCTCCCATCGACGGAGAGAGAGAGGGGAAAAAACGTAATTTCTCGAGAGCGAACGAAAAAAAAAAAAAAAACACAGGAAAAAGAAAAAAAAGTGTACAAATAAATTATTATCTCGCGATGAGCCAACGTCGTTAAATCTAGTATACACGGAGCATCCGGAAAATAAACAAACACGTTAATGTCCTTTGAATTCCAATTAACGTGGATTGTTTAATTTGCGCTCATGCTCGCAGCCCGTCGCTCACGAGAGGTGCTAGTGGGATGGAATGGAACGAAACGAAACGGGATTGTACGATACTGGCAGCACTCTATGTATGGTATGGTACGTTATCGTATATGGCTATAGTATATTGTATAATAATATATATATATACACATACATAGTATAGCGTGTGGTATGGCCAGTCTGATGGCAGTACATACTATGGGACCCAATGGAACGGGATGGGATATTATGACGGATAGCCAACTACACGTTCGTTGAATGGATGGCTGCTCGGGTCGCTGCGCATCATGCTTATCAACGGTATCAATCTGTCTGCATCAGCACCATCAAAATAAATTTACCAGAGATAATCTCGACGCGGAATCGTTTGTCGTGACTATATGCGTTCGGGCATTTTTGACACGTCGAACGACAGCCCGGGTGTCGCAAAATTGCAAAAAGACGTCGAAAAGCAATACGAACGAATCTCGATGGAGTAGTAAAGCCGAAGGGTCGTATAGGGACTATCGTCCAGACTCCAGAAGCGACCACGGCGCAAAATGAAATGGATCGGCAATGTCCGAAGAACGCAAATCACTAAGCAGCAAACTGGGCGTGAAATACAAATTTTTCACCGGAGCATCGAGCAACGTATTACAAAGCCATTCATCGAGTCACGCGGAAAGCTCTCCTTCTCTATCTCTCCGTGGAAGTTGTTATGCTAAGGAGTACGAAGTAAAAGAAATAACCCGGGCAATACCAAACAAGAGAAGCCTGGCGTGCTTCTCGTGCGAGACGAGTACCTGCCCATATAGAGTGTGTCTGCTATACAGGTAGTTTCAAGTAATATCCTATACAGCTATACGTATACGTCCCGCCATGGTAACTTACCAAGTGGCACCTTTGACGTGGGTAATTAAAACTGTCACGTCACGCGCACCACGTGACGTATCGAGAATTCGCATCGTGGCACAAACACGCCTAGCTAAATGCACGCGTGCACCGACGGAAGATCACGCCGTCATTCTTCCGCCACATTCGGCCAGCACACCCGATAGCGTGGCTCGGGTAATTTGCATATAGCCGATACGCCGCCAGTGATTCCGCAGAAACGACGCGTGTATAAAGGTGCGCGTGCATGTTTAACAAGTCGTTCTTACAAACAGGAGAATTCGAATATTTAATTTGTTGGTAATAAAAAAAAAAAAAGGAAAAAAAAAGAAAAAAAAACAATATCGAACCACGCGATCGATTCCCATACATCTCGCAGTAGGCGTGACCAAGAGTCTCAGTCACTTCGACGGACACCCCGTAGACGGATACCCGGTAATTGTAATTCGAATATCGGCCGTGTAAGTTTAATCGTATTTCTCAGACCACGCGTTATACCATCGTACGATATTATCCTCCTGGAGTACGGAGTGACGTGAAGGACAGCGTCGCCATTATTCACGGCGTCCAAGAAGAGGTACCAGAGCAAGAGCAAATAATAATGGTTTGACGTGCGATTAATAATAGGCTCTCTGCTTGGCTCCGGACTCGTTGTTTGTCGGCGTAATGAGATACACGGTCGGACGCAATAATTTATCGTGTAAAAGGAACATCCTCCGGCGTTTGGAAATGCCTTCCAGGGCGCATCGCACTCGCTCTCGCAATCTCGCCGGCTGGATGCTGCCGCGACGCTCGCCGACGTCCGGATTCGTTTTCGCTAAGCGGCTCGTCCGAGACGAAAACACCCGAAACGGACCCAGAAATCACTCTGGCGCAAAGCCCAACAGCCTACGCGCGCCGCGTGGGCAGAGACTAATGTGAAACTATATTGTCAGTCGAATGTGGGTAGGCAAACTTATTACCGACGATATCATCCGTTAAATCATCGGAGCACGTGGGACTCCGTTCCTGAGTGCCGCGCTGGTAATTAAGCTCACTCGACTTGTTGTGTTCGTGAAAAAAAATAAAAACACACTGATAGCAGACAAGACACGTACCCACTCGATGTACCCTTATGCACTGTAATCACGGATATATTTGAAGAAGACGTCACCCGGAATCTGGTAAGGGACTCAGGTAGCGGTTACGAGTTATAAACTGGACCCATGAAGATGCAGAGTACGTACGACATTCCCTGAAGACGATGAACACCTCCAGCCTGTATACCAAGTGTGATGCTGGTTCTCGCAGAGTCCCTTATTATTTATAAAAGCCACGGGGTGCAGCGTCAACGATCATGACTGCTCATCCTGCAGCATCCGTGGTCCATTGCTTTGATCACGGTCGTTGGACAGGTTCAAGGGGTGATTCCCGTCTGTGATCGCAGCACGAGGGGAAAGTTCAGAGTTTGTCGATGGGGTCCATAGCCATACACCACACGTGAACATGTGTGTAGCTCTAGAGTCACCCGCCAGACGTGTGGGAGATAGGACTGGGCATGGACCAGAAGTCTGTGCCCACGCATCCCTTCAGGTTCGAGGTGCTAATCAACCGGAGCCAAGCCCATCAGTTAGCGACGTCGCTACTGAAAGTGCTTTTCTGCATGATCAGCTTCCACGGCGGCGAGGAGCGTTTATGCACGCGGCGGCGGCAGGCTTGTAATCTTCACTGGGTGCATAAACAATTAGCACGGAAGACTTCGCGTCTGGTAAACAAGCGCGATACAGTTTACTGGAATTAACGGGTGGCGCGATCGATCGGGATCAGAATCCTTCGTTTCCAGGTAACCGAACGACTCTTCGCATGCATTGGTACGCGGTTGATGATTCCTGAAGTAAAAATATAAAGCGAGTCTGTTCGATGATGGTCCAGGGGACAACCGAGATAAATGATCGTCCCGGCATGTACATACAACACGAGGGACGGCAGGTACAGGGAGACCGTACGTTTCGTGAGTGGCAAGTCCGCAGGTACGTGGTCGTGGAGCGATTCCCGAAAATGGGACTGGAAAGTTACGAGGCTGAGCGGCTCGGCGGCTAATTGAAAATAATTGGCCGCTCGTTGATTCGAGCGAGACACGAACGGGGCATAAATCTCGCGTAATTCAATGTATAAAGGAGAGCCGCGGATAATGATGGCTGAGACTCTCGAGACTCACGCACGGGACCCGTCCGGAGAAGCTTGATGGGCTCCGGACGAGTTTTGCTGGCTCGATCGACGAATGCTAATGAATCGATTATACATTGGGAATGCTCGAATTAATCTCTACTTGTAAATGTCCGAGCGCAAAAGCTGCCAGATAGCATTATACGCACAGCGATTACCATTGCACATGTATATACTGAATAATTGAGAGCGACTGGACCGAAGCTGATGAGCCTGGAATTTTGTTCTCGAACAGCAACCAGCACTGTTTCTAACTCTTACGTGTATATCGATGCTCCTCGATTGAGATGGAATGCCGTTCGACCCGAAGGCACTCCTTCATCCTAACCGTCCCAACCGTTTCCCATTCTTTTACTCGATTTTACTTTCATCTCCATTTCAATCTCGTCCTCTCTGTTCCCGGTTGTCTTGGTTACCGGTCTCTTGGACGTACGCGCACACGTACGCCCACACGCGTGTGCTCCTTATTGTCGCGCGGAATATCGATGCCAGGAAATCCCATTGTCAGGACGAGAAGAATGCTGCTTCTTCCCGAGGTCGGTTGGGACCCAATACGATTCCTTAAACTCAATATCCATGACACAAAGCGATATTGCTCAGAAATTCTCTACCACTAGCAACACTGTATCCTATATAGCTTTGTCTGTCATAGACGTGCGCCGGTGCACACCTATGAACTCTGTGCTTTTTAAACATTCTTTTTGCACGTTCAGACTACCCGAGGATGTTTCTTCCCTTTGGTATAAGATCGATTTTCAGAATCAATTTTACCGCGTATCAAAAGTATGTACAAAGTATCGTTTCTTCACGATACCGATCGGTCGTCACCGTCCTTGAATTACTAAATTTAATGAATTACGAACTTATCGATCGACGTGCTAATTCGTGGCGTGCAGTCAATTAGACGGATTGGCAGTGACATTGGAAATGTAGGGATACGAAATAATTTTTGAAACGTTCACCGACTGCTCCTTCGGCGCACGGTATGTCTGAAATACATGTGAATAAATGATTAATCAATTAACAGCGTACAGGGAGGACTGCGTACGAGCGGGTAATTTACGGCCAAGGACCGAAAGGCTTCGTACGAGGACAACCGCAGTGACCAACGTACCGGTTTAATGCCGCATGACGTAAAATAAACAGTCCCCTACCACGGCAAGCAGATTAAGTCCGATAATCGGCAAGATAAGAATGTAATTAACACATTAGATAGCTCGTAACGTAACACGCCGTCGAGCACACGCCTCCTGTAATATCTAGTAAAAGTAGCCGGCATTATAGTACGGTAGCTATACCACCGTATAAGCATCGTTCGCGACATGCGTGTCTCGCGTTGGGGTTACGCGGGTGCACGCGTATACTCGCACGTGGCACGCACTTCTGTCGTCATCGAGTCCCCACCTCGTGATTGCGATCATATCGGCGCCAGCATTACCATTAGCATGTCGGACGGTTGAGTTTACGCTGTTTCGGTGCTGGCTAAACTTTTCCGACAATCTGCCACCCGCGAGGACGCCAATGTATACGAAACTTCAAATTTGGGTCTTGAAAAAAAAAAAAGAAATCTCAACGCCCTTACGCGCTACGAATATCGTGAATCGTCGGACAATTGCGTAATTCCCGTATCTAATTAATAAAATCTTTGACTTGAAGATATTTGATCCCGTACTTCCTCGAGGAATAATGCTTTCAGACACAGATACCAGCGATACCAGGAACAAAAGCGTTGTATCCTCTGCCTTCGAGTTTAACCTAACGGCACTTTTTATTCTCTATTCTGTACGAGGAATAAGAAATGCATAGGATATATTCGAGATCCAATCGGTCGCTGTACGGCTTCTCGGCGGATGAAATGAAGCCGGGCACGTCATAGTATATCATACTAACCTTCCATAGAAACCGTGAGGTCAAGCAGCGGTTACCAAAAGGCCAACCTTCCCTCTTCCATCCTTGCGGTTCGTTGCATACAATTCTCTAGTGTTTTGTGACCTCGGCAGTAATGAGTCACCCTTCTAAGTTAATCTAGTTGGGATCGCGGGTGGCCCGCAAAACATATTTCCGCAGCGGTCCGACTGTCGTGCATGCCTCTGACCGCGAGGGTAGGGGACGGGAGGGGGGTCTTTAGAATGCTTGGCACTCGTTTAAAAAAAGAATAAAGAAAACCCAGAAAAAGAACTAAGAAAAGAAAACGAAATACTCGACATTTGCATGCCTGCGGGTCGTTTCATTGGGCCTTTTTACGATACCCATCATCGTGCACACCTCCAACTGCAATTTCCGCAGTGCCTGTCGAGCCGCAATGCAATTCCCGAGTGTTCTCGTGCCCAATGAGAAAAGGCCTAAGCCAACACTTAATTACGATTCCACCTTTCACCCTACCAGCAGTCCTACGAGTCAACCGTGCATTAGCCTCCGTTGCAGCGATGATGGTAAACCTTAAAAAAAAATTGTCATTCAACCAAAACCATTGCTTCTCGCCATTCGTTGGGTTCCCAATAATAACACACCGATTACCTCATAACCCGTAAATCAGAGAATCGTCCATGAGGTACCCGTATCGTCATCGGCAGAGCGAGTCACTGCGATTTCCATAGAGTCACTCGGCCACCCCGACTCGCTATGGACACAAGTAAAACCGTGTAAACGAAGACGGAGAAAGAATAGTCTCGGAGGGCATAGCCGTCCCGTAATCCACGGCTATCAATGCGCTCCTCGTTATTGCGCTATTACGTAATGTGCGTTTATCCTCGACGGGCACAAAGGAAGCAGTGGCTATCTTAACGTGGCATTGTTATTGGAATAATGGCTTATGGCACGAGTAATCCGTGAGTAGAGGATAAGAGTGCGGATGAGGTAGAGGGAGAGAGAGAGAGAGAGAGAGAGAGAGAGAGAGAGAGAGAGAGAGTGAGAGAGAATGAGAAAGGACAGGCCTGCGTTCACACGAAGTGGTGGCTGTGCTCTCGCATCGCCGCGTCAGCCTCTCCAGCATCATCTACGCCGGAAACTCGTGTCGTGTTCGCGATTGGCTTTATGGGCTGCGCATAAAACGGTCGTCCTCGTGTGCACGCACACAGATGGGCATTCCAGTTGCGGTTAAACTGGTAAAAAGGAGGGAATATAAAAACCGATGACACTAAAATGACAGTCGCTCCTCCTTCCCTCCCCCCCCATCCTTGGCTCCTACCACCACTACCCCCCTTAGACGTTACTCAGCCCTGACCGAAGCGCCAATGTATTATTTGCATAACACTGCACCGCCTGAATAGCTCAGTCTAACCGCGAACAGATGCTGCTAAGAGATGAGAAATACGTGTATACGTATATATATATTTCTACGCCGGAATGATTAAGAAGAAAAGATATGGAAATATATACATCTATACATATACACATTGCCACGAGTCGCTGAAAGTTGCTCAATCCTCGCTCCCAGGAAGTCCCTAGTAGTACCGGTGAACCCTTGCGGTCACGCGGGACGCACGTCGAGAATATGCCTGCTGGTTATCTCCGTAGGAGAGACAAATTCGAAAGGAAAGAAGAAAAAAAAAAACACACAGTCCGATGAATCAGAGCGTGAAAGTATACACGGTATATGGAGATACAGATATATACGGTAGCCCCGTAAGTGTTTGACGCGTGCATACGAAGCGATGAGACTCCGGCAACGAAGAAACACGCGTCTCTCTTACTCAATGAGTAAGAATAGGAGGATGTGATATTCTTACCCCATATAAGGACGGTGAGAAAATGGCGCGAATCGAGGAGTCACGATAAGCTCGCATCCTCTCCAGACATAAAATGCGCCGCGACGCTGCGGTACGACGACGTCGAGGAGTCAAGGGTACAACGTGATCTATGGCTCCCGAGTTCTCGCCGGTTCCCTCGTCTCATGCGGATTCGCGCGAATCTGTATATACGCATACGTAAACACACGTACGCCGTACAGCAGGGTCCATGCGTGGGCGTTTCGCGACCAAGAACGCGGCCAAGCCCGAAAAAGACAATGGGAATACACTTTGGGCCCGACACGCCATAAGGCCTTTCACGGTCTGCCGCTCGTACCGCTTCTCCCCTTTTCTCCTCTTCGCTTCTCGATTCTGTTATTCCTTCCTTCGCCTGCATTGCCACCGAGCTAACGAACACGCAGCCCTGCGCTCCTACGCACGTGCGATCCTCGTAGCCCAGAAATTACGGCGGTTTGCCAGCTTTTAACAAAGCCCCACGGCGTCCGCTGGCAAGGACTCCCGGTTAACGAGCCCGTCTCGCGACCCTGACGATCGCGAGATCCGACCTCGCGACTCACGATCGGAGCCAAGAGAGACGGGACCTCGCGATTCTTAGCCAGCAGTCCCGTAACGATGCACCATGCGTGCACGCGTGCGCCATACGGTGTAGGAAAGACACGGCTTTCGATTACGAGCCATGGCGATCTATCGTCGTAAGTCAAAGGCACAATTTCATATAAAGATACATAATGGGGGGGGACGCCAAGAGGGAACGGGGTCAGAGCCAGAGTTCAGTCAGGATACGGATGAGCCCATAACATCCTGTTTCCGAAGCGCTACGGCGAGACTTCCTCCCCCACGTGAATCTCGATAACATCGACCTAAGTACCGTGAGATATACGAGCTACGATTGGCATGCACCGAACCACTTACGGCTGTACGGGGGATTTCTTCTTCTCAGGTTGAATGCATATAACTTGGGACGCACACCCTTTGCACGCGATGAACGAGCGAGCCAACTCGGATATTGATTCGACACGCGGTACAGCCATGTAAGCTTGGGTAACGAGCGTTAATAACGGGGAATTGAAACGTTCCGATAGGACGAGAAAGACTCGGGGATTTCGGTGGGATTTCGGCGAATTGAAATTTTACATAATTCCTTAACGAGCCACGAATTACACTGGCGTAACGTCGATTCGTTCGATTGGCAGCGAATCTCTGGACGCGGTGACGTCACGTTTAACGTACTATACTACAGGTATAAGTATCTTAGATCCTTGTCAGAAACCGGTCCCATTGGCTGTCCCTCGACGACAGGAGATGTACCGATATCGTGCATGGACACTGCTACGGAACGTGTCTCTGGATCTCACGTGACGAACTCCTATCATGAAGTCATCATCATCGATCAATAACTCCAGGAACACTACAGGATAATACGTTTTATTTATACACTGGGCTATGAGAGAGCAAGGGTAGCTTTACGTACGCGTATACATAGCGATATCTATATATAAGTTTGCAAGGGCTCTACCTGTACCGTCAGTCGATAATATTCCTCGTAGAACGTCGTAGCACAAGGGGTGGTCGTCGCGTGTTTCCATAATTAAAGTGCAAAGACCAACCTGACAGCGTCGTCCTATACTCGCCTGACTAATTCGTATCTGTTCGCGAGGACCTGCACATACCTTTTACCTACAACCCCTAACTTACACCCCCCCCCCCC
>NW_014333751.1:193490-202944 GCF_000341935.2 Cephus cinctus | reverse complement strand
CCCCCCCCGCGGTGGCGACCCCCACGAAACTCACAGGCAGTCCCGCGGTTGTCTCGACTAACGAAATTGCCTTCGCACCTGGCGAAATTAAATTAGCCCACCTAATAAAATAAAACGAAGGCTCAGGATAGGCAGCGCTCGTGTAAGGGTGGTTGATTTTCGTGAGGGCTAACGAAAGAGGGGAAGGTGGGGCGGGCGAGGGTAGTAAAGCCGCGATGTCATGCGCCGTTAACATTCACCAACGATATAGAGGGTTGGCATTCGAACGTCCACCCTGTGTCTTTTACGTAAGGGACGGAGGGGGGTAGGTTGGTACCATCCCTGGTGACGTGAAACAAGGGCTGGCCTAGCAGGAGTCGTCGCTTAATGTGACCAATGTAATTAACGTAGTGACGTTCGTCACCCCCTCATAGAATGCTACTTACGTATGGTCCCTACAGTTTAGCCACCCTGTATAGTGATTGAAAAACTTACCGACTCCGCCAGCCGACTATGCTGTCTAAGAAAAGTCTCTAAAGGATCCTTACGGCACACGTTAGACTGTACTACGGTTGTTATGGATCCGCGTACAGAACGAGGCCACTTCGCACCTTGTTATCTCTTCTGTACGCGGTCGTTAACGCCACTGAAAGAGACTCGAAAAGAGATGCTCCCTCCGAGAGTCCTCGGCTGACCGTGAAAGATCGTTCCTCGTCGTTCGCGCAAAGTACCGAAGTGAAACGAGTCGCTTAAGGGTCTATCGATTCTCGACGGCCGAGCTCGGGCTCGTAAATTATACGTAAACACCAGCCCATTCTCGCATAGCTAAACTTACTGGCGTAGGGATACGGGCACAGAGTGTTCCTACGTTATACACTGTAGAAAATCGAATTGGCCCTCTACGTGTTAACTAGACTGGAGCGCGCGCGCCTCGTCTGGTGTCAGAGACCCCAAGGGCTTGTTTCACGCCGACACGTCGACGAAGGGTGGCTGGGGTGCAGTTGCCCCGTGGATAGGTGCATTTTGGCCAGCGCGTGCTGCCTACGAAACAGGGTGCCGCGCCAGGGTCCACAACATTCGCGCTGTTGTATTGTACCGCCCTGTTGTTCTATCGGGATGGCAGAATACCGAACGAGACTGCAGGAAAGCCAGACTGTGTCTGGAGGGCATTAAAATCCACCACCTGCTCAAACGAATGCCAGTTCACGGGGTGCGAACGGTCGAGCCCAAAACTCCCGTTTCAGTCATCCCCACGTATTTCCACGTGTTTCCCTTATCGATTTAAAACGATAATAACCCGTAAGCGTTTCAACTGTTCTCCCTGTAATTTCGTTGATCGTAATGCTACGTGACAAGGCTCGATCTCCGTATATGCGGAAAACAGTGTTCGCAAGCCGTACGAGTATCTTTCGGGAAATAAAACCGGGAGATATTGCTCCCTCTTGTCTCGCTGTCTAATTGGTTGAGCTCGAGCGAGCTGCCTTACGACAGGGTAAAACTCCAAGAAAATGTAACGGCAGGAAGTGCTGCTACGGTGTTGTCGATCGATGCGCCACGGTCTACGCGCATATATTACAAGTTATGTGCCTTTTATGGCGAACTGCATTTCGCCATTACCGAGAATACTGCGCGCCACTGTGGTTAAACGGGAAGCTATGAGAAATTAAGGTAGATAAATTCCCTCCTCGTGTCTCGCTCGACCTTTTCACTAGCTATATATATATATATATATATATATATATATATATATATATATATATATATATAATACACACACGCAGACATGAGAAAACACTCCAAGGTTCCATTGTTTCCGTACCGCAGAAATCTGAAGAGAGAATAAACCCTGTGTTGTATTAAAATCTCATTCTGGACTGCTGTACGTATCAGATAATATACGGTGGCAATAAAATGAAATGTTTAATACTTAAAGTGCAGCCGACTACTATACTATATACATATATACAAACAGGATGGTGGATAGGTAAACAGCATTGATATATCCTATCAGTTAATAAACAGTTACTGATAAAATGCCCATTATGAGTAAACAAGCCAAATTACTATGTCACGTTGTATTATTAACCCAATCGATAATAAACGTAGTAAAAGAAAAACTTAGTTTCCTAGACTTTTCATACAAATCAAGAACCACCGATATCATACTCACTTATATCCGACGCCTAAGTCTTGGGTAACAATGAAATGAAATTAGTGAAAGCCAATGAAGCAAATTCCAAGAAAGGCGAATGACGATCGGTAAGCAGAAAAAGGTGTGATCTCGTTAAAGGTACGAGGGGGTCACTCTCATGGGAAACATCGAGGAACTCGTAAATTTCTAAGTCGAGCCAGCGTGTCCACTCGGTGTATATACATCTTCATTGTGAAACAATACTTTAGCGTCCTATCGTCCCCTTACATCGTTGACCAAGAAAAAGGTAATACTTGTGAAAACAAGCAAATCGAAAGTGACAGTAAGGAATGATCGTCGAGGGACGGCATAAAAGTCCCAGGATCTAAAAGAAGTGACGCAGGACCCATCCCATATCGACAACTTACCATACGCGTAGCGTACACAGGGCCGAAGTTATATTCATGTGTAAACATAGTGAAAGCGAGAGCTTTCGGTAGGGACGGACAATCCATCTTGTATAGAGCCAGAAAAAACACAATATACGCTTGATGGTATCATCCTCTAATCTTCCCTTTACGCGTCAAAGAGCATATTGTAAGTTAATACGGTCTCAAGTGGGCTTTGCCTTTTAGCCCTTGAGTTTGCGGGGAGATTCGACGCCTGTTACACGTATACCAAAGCTCTGACGTATATAAATAGAGCTTTCAGAATAGGGAGCGAGCGCATTGAGCTGGTGCAAAAAAGGAATTTACGGGAAACATTGCAACTATATAGAAAATTTTCATACAAATCATCAGTCGTACCTAGACTTACAAAGCGAACAAAAAAAATGTTTAATCCGACTATACAAGTATTACCAAAGATTTAGGAAATTAGTACGGAGCATCGTACCTGTAATATTTACATATATAATCACATTAGAGACACTCAGAGTATAACTAAAGATACGCCCGTATAAGAGTGTACAGTATGACGTAAAAATATACCGTAAACGTTCCACGATAATACGTGGACAGTGCAGCGGGAAACTTGACTACTATTTTTGATACGTAATGTACTCGTAAGAAAGTAAGAAATAAATAAAGATAATCCCCAGGTGAGAAACACGAATGTTTCGAGCGCAGGCAAAGACCACACTGAAGTATCTTTTAACGATGGCTACACGAGAGCGATCGATAATTCCTCACGATCGACTATCGAACCACCCAGTAATTATAGGAATAACATTACTTGTACGATACGTAAAGAAAAGAGCGTACAATTACTGTGTATAACGCGTGTAAAGCTATCGTCAGTATCCATCCAGTATTATACGGGCGTGTCGCGTGAACTCATTTGCCTCGCGGTGTACGAGGTTATAACAAAACCAGGTAAATAAAAGTTTTCATTACTTTTCCAAGCACATGCAAAGAATAGAACCTCCGTGCGCATGCGCGCTCGCTCTATATGGTCGTTAGGAAAAAAATACCTTTCCTTTTTACTTCGCCGCGATAAGAGCATCGCTTCACGTAACTTTAAGTAGGTTTACAGCTCGAGCGTTTGAGCGTTTAAGTGACTAGCCGTGTAAACGATCGTGGCAGCTTTTACGGGCGCAGGCGGATCGATGACAATGGCCGGAGCCAGCACTGCGGAATTCTCCAGACCAGTTCCGGTTCGTCATTAGGGAAGTGACCTGCTGGCATCTTGGGGAAAATTAAAAAAAAAAAAAAAAAAAAAAAAAAAAAAAAAAAAAAAAAAAAAAAAGGGCATACCGTCAAGTCCTTAGATGGTTTGAACGAGAATTTTCAAGAAGCGAAGTAAGTTGATGTCGAATTAATGAAAGTACAAGAAAGCGCTGGAAAGGGGGGAGGAAGGGTAGAGTGTGACGATTCAGCGCTGGTACCATACATATGTACGTGCTGCGTTATGGAACCGACCATTCGACCCACGCAATTACCTCGCAACGTCTGTTTTTTAATTACGAACCCTTTGAACATCCTTTGTATGGTACTCGTATGTTTTATGCCATAGAAATTGATGGATGGCTATGCGTATATGTGTATGTATGTATACATATACTTTGGTAAGGGGTTGATATTTTTTTTATTTACCTCGTTTCTATAAAAATATCATATATGCTGTTATGGTCATAATTCGATATTAGTTTGAGCTTTTTTTTTTTCAAAGTTTTTATCGACATTGGTACTATAGCTGGTAATTCGACAAAGAAGTTTGATATATGTGGAGACTCACTGTTTCATGGATACGGGAATGGTGTTCGTGACTTCACCACGTAGGCGACGACGCGTTTGGACGCTTGTGTTGGTGCACGCGCGGCGATCAACGCGGATGTTTTTTTGCGAATCGAATTGGCCTTGACTTCATCAACTCATTGGAACTCGCCCACGCGCACGGCTGACCATTCCACGAAACGCGAGCTTTCATTCTCATTCGAATGAGGCATTGTATCGGAGGGTCATGAAAAATCGATAAATTATTTTTCTACGTCGAATACATCGCCATGTTCGTTTATGTGAAAATAAGAGATCAATGAAAAAAGAGGTCAATAGATAAAATCTAAAAAAAAATAAAAATTTCTAACTCGAACATCCAAATGAGATAATTTGGTATGATTTAACGCGTTGCCATCGCTGTTTATTCAATTTGCAAATTCGGATTTTTCGCAGAAACGCGAAAACGATTTTTGTATCCACGGGGAGACAAGAAATTACCGACGATCTTAACGTCACGACGTCCGAACGTCAACTAACTATTCGTGTCACGTATATTGACCTTCCTACTCTCGATAGCAATGGTTACAATGCCAAACAGAGAAAGACAACTAAGCATCGTAAAAATGAATAATTATCCGAAGGAAGGAAATAAAAAGCAATAGAAATTAAATCGACTCAGTTCGAACGCGAAGAAAAAACTAACTTAATATTTTTGTCTTAATGGCTGTATCGGTATGAACGATTGAATGTATTATTTTTATAATGTCTTGGGACACGGTTTTTATATACACTAGACTGTACGTCAATTTCGTATTAGGTAATATCAATAGGGCAAAGAAACCGGATATCCTTGACCTCTCCACGTAATAGCTGGTCCCATTATTTTCACCTTAACATTTACGTTCCCCAGTACGCTTCCCGACTCGTATATCCTCGGCTGTTAGAATCCAAAGGGAGGAAGATGTAGCGGAGTATAGGTGGAGAGAAGAGAGTAGCGGTAGCCACGGTAAAGTAATGGGCCATTTATTTTCACTCGTTGACCCCCGCCGAGACTAATGTGTCTCAGCCAGCTTTTTCGCATCTCCTTTGCAGTGCGCTTTAACGCATAAGATTTTCAAGTTTGATTCAGGGAATCAGGTATTTATTTGCAATATGGAACAAAGGAAAACAGGATGAGGAATGCAAAATTTATTACGCAACTGCACTAGCATATGTGAAATATGAAATTAGACTTTTCTTCAATGCCCAACAGCCACGTCCCAGAGGTTTCTCGTGTCTTGGTCTGAGCTCCGCAACCCTCAAGCATAGTTTTCTTTTCTTTATCACAGTTCCCTCCAGTGCTCTGTACGAATCGCTCACTTCCGAAGTTCTATCGTTAAAGGGCAATCGTAAATCGCTATAGGGATGACTGCTGGCTTTTACGAGCTTGAGCGCGAACTTCCGTTGAACCTTGAGGATGAAGGTTCCTGCCTCTTAGCCTCTCGAATCCGTATAATCCTGACGGAGTGGTCCTGATAATCGATAGGACACCAAGTGAACGAGTAAGTAGAGAAGCCAAGTAGAGTAAAGAGGATAAGACAAAGTATAGATACGTAAGAATGAAATATAGGACCCACCCAGCCTGTGTATCTTTTCGATATAAAAGATCGTAGCGCCGTCTACAGTCATTTTCTGCCGATTCACCGACTACAAAACATCTGCTTATTCGAGTTGACGGACCGACATACGAATAAGATGAAAGCTTTCCTTTGCTACGGTTGCTACCCTACGGACTCCCTTCTGCCACTTCTAGCCGGAACGGGAAGTGTTTATTTGTGTTGACTTCCAGCAAATAAATCTTGCGCAACTCCCGCCTCTTGGCTACGACGCTATCGAGACGGAACAAACATCCCGCTCCCTGCACTTCCATCAGTGCAGATGCAAATCGTAGAGAAAATCTCCCGTAAATTGAAATCTCGACTATTTTTCTTTAAAAGTAAAACAACAAATTAAAGAGAAGAAAAATTTTAGTACTTGGCTATATGGAAGTGGGGACATGTCGATGGTCATGTCGCTGATGTCGAAACGGCACTCATGTTTTCCGGCACTGGTCGACGTGGTTGGGGTTGACGTAAGAGGTCGGAAATAGAGTCGACGTTCCGTTTCCAAGCCGAGCGATGATTCTTGCTCGTTGTTTTTCTTCCTCTTGGCTGGCTGAATTCGACGGATCGATCCCTCGTGTGATCGAGCGATTCCGCAAGCTGCGGCCCCCGCGCACGTCCGGTCCTGGGAGGTATGCTCGAAGGGAAGGGTGAATTAGGAAAAGAGGATTGGTAGGTGGGTGAGACGCAGCGTGCATGGTGAAAGGTGAAAATCTCAAGGGAAAAATCGGAGGTTGGATGAGAGTGTGTACGTTGTAGGAGGGGACGCTATTTGGATGGGGGTTGACATCAGGGAAATAGAACAGGAGAGCCCCGGTGATTTCACGTCTAGAAGAGCCAGGCAGTTCGTTCGGCTGGAAGCTGGCCAAATGCACTTAGCGTTCTATCAGTGGGTCTCTCCTGCCTCTTGCCGCCCCTATGCGAGTCCACCTTCACCATCGTCGCCGCGAGCCCCAAAAACCTCGCCTGCCCCTTCTACCATCGTACAGATAACCGTGTATTTACTGCCCGAGATACTGGGATCCTGCTGCTCCCCCAATCTCATCGCACGTAAACACAAAAACAAACAAGTAACGCGAGAGACCGATGGAAAGCCGGGAAGCGCTTATAAAAGCTTTTGCGGCCGCACGGACCATCGGCTCTCATACAGCGAAAGCTCCTTTTCTTTTTGAGCTTAAAGTTTAGCCGAACGAGGATAAGAGACCAGAATGGGTAGTAGGATGGGTACCACTCTCGCTATTACGGAATACCATACGGATTTGGCTCTTCAAAAAGAAATATTACAGTTTCGGAACGCGGCTTCACTTTTCTACTGTACGAAACGCGAGATCGATTCGCAGTTAAGCGCAGAAATAAAAAGCACCGTTACAGGATACAAAGACGTTATGAAATATCGAGTTGGGTAATGAAAATGATAAATTTATAACCCTCATCGAGTTTAAGCGTAAGATGGATAAAAGAGGGCATAAGCTAAGAGATGAATGACGAAGTAAATTAACTTGGTAAGTTCTCGTACTTCAGGCACTTTCAAGCGGCTGAAGAGAAAATAGTGAAATAGATGCGCAGACCGATCTGTACCCTCCCTCATCTATGGGAGAAGAATCGGAAGAATGTTTATCTTAATTTTTACGAAGCCCCAATTTAAACCGAGCCACTTTTCTTTACACGCGATTTATCTAACGACTCTTCCGTGAGCTGAGACAGGAGAACGAAGGACTTTGTTATGGATATTACCCCGGAGGCGAATCGAGCCAAGCGTAAGAATCTCTTCGGCTAAAAGAGAAAGAACGAGTAGCAAATGGAACGCGACACTTGTAATCTTCCTACCCGCCCGATCCCTTCATCCCCCACCACATCCACAACCACAGGGCGCTTATACCCGCCGTTCTCGCTCCTCTCGACGACATCTAGCCCAGCTAACTTCACAGGCTCCTTATTCCATTTCACTCGTCAGTGAGAACGACCGAGTACCGAGGCAGCAGAAAAAGAAGCAGACTCGAAGGAAGAAAAGAAGAAAGAAAGTAACGGCAGACGGAAAAGTAGATGTTTGCGTTTTATTTTCGTAGACGTCTAATCGATTCGAAATAAAAATCTCATTCTATACCTTAGGAACTCGACAACTCTACCCGCTTATGCCGTTTCTTCATCCATTCTCGGCTTCCTTAACACCCTTTACCATACCAGCAAGACCCTTTATTGGCCGAGCGACGGTTCTACGAGGGAAAAAAAAGGTACCTCCTCGCGTCCCCCGCGTGTCTGAAAGTACGTGACAAGTTTACGACGCCTTATAAATTCTTCATAAGCGTCAGAACGCGATCGATTCCCTCTTCCTCCCGTCTGCGCGCAGCCTCCTCCATCTCGTGAGTCACGAAAATTCATACGAACATACACGTGTATACATACCGATACTCGAAAGTTTCTAGAAGCCACCAATCTCTCGATTGGGATGCCAATCTTCCGTCGGCGAACCATCGTACATTTTTTGCGGTAACTAATACACATTCGGCACGCTTGCCGATTTACATAAATTCCATCGTCCCTCTATATATGTATATACATATATATACAAGGACGGTAAGCCGCTGAGATTCTGAGGGCATCTTTCGAAAGTCGATCGGATGTCGCTTCGGTCTCTCAAATCGATCGGCAATAAGAAGATCCCGTAGCAAGCTTTAAGAGCGGCGAAGGCAAAGATATTACTCATTCATTATTAATATCACCACGTAGTACATGTGCAAAGATACATACGTGATCTCAATGCGAATCGCATGGCTCCCATAGCCTGTCCGTCAGACTGGCTGTTAGCTATACGTATAGCAGAAGATCGGGCAATGCCTGTAGCCGCTGGGAAATGCATCGAACGTACCTAAAAAAAGAAAAACAAAGAGTATGATGATATTATGCGCGCAAGTCGCTCTATTACGTATTCATGATATACTGCGCCAGGAAGGATAAAATGTCAAGCTGGCTCTTGGCGTAAAGAGCAAAGCGCGGGAGATGTTTACGTGTCGACAAAATTGCGGCCTGTATTATTTATCCGAAGAAACGCGAGCACGCCCCATCATCCCTACCATCGCGACTACAATACAGGAGGGGCGGGAGGGAGGAGGGGCCCCCTACTTCACCACCCTGGTAACCCTCTATCAGGATGAACTTTAACCTTTTCACGTCTGTCGAGCTTTCATCATTCCGCTGAGCTTTTGATTCCAGCAGCGTCTCGTACATTTGTCTGCAGCAGTCGGGTATGTACTGTCGCTATTGAAACTTATCGGAACAAATAGACTTTATCTGTCCGCCTTATCGACCTTTTCTTACCAGCATTAAAGCCCATTAAATCATTATGCACCCCTTAACTTTTAAGAAAGTTTCCCAAGGAAGAAGCCGGTTCTCTGCATCGGAAAGATCCTGCTCCGATAAGGTCCCGGCTGACGCTACTTCCTGCCTGTAAATTTGCTTTACTTCGGAGTAAAGGGTGGGATGGATATCGT
>NW_014333751.1:163263-193322 GCF_000341935.2 Cephus cinctus | reverse complement strand
GGGGGGGGGGGGGCCGATTTTCACGAGAAAAAGCTGTCAGAAATAACACAGGTTGGTACAACTTTATTCAGTGTTACCAACCATTTCGCTTTCTCGTTTCTTACTTGTGTATATACCATCCAGGTCAGCCTCCTCCTTCGCCACCCTCTGCTTCTTGGACGCCAACGCCCTCGCCTTACTCTCTTCCGTACTCTCCCCCTCTATCCCTCCGTCTGCCATTCCTTTCTCGGCAAAGTGGAAAATCTCTTTTGTAAGCCGGTGCATGTTTTCGCTTCTCTCGCTCGCTTATTTTAATATTTGAGCAGGCGAGCTGCTTCCGCGGAAAAAGCCCTGAAAGCGCCGCTAAAGGGGAGACTTTGAGCACGTTCCTCGACTATGTATTCTATGTACCTTGCCAACCTACTGCGTCCGTAGGTAATTCATAATTCATTGAAATCGGGATACACGCTTCGTCCCGGTGACTTTGTCCGCATTCAAATATTATACCGTAACTATGAACATACCTGTCTATACGTATATATGATATGTGTCTGTCCGATCGAACCAATATCATGAATTACACATGTAGATGGGTACGTATACGGTTGCTGCCGTATAAAGCTAAAGATTCGATATTAAATTCACAACAGTCTAGACAGTTTTACTATGGAGGAAAGACGAGGGCGAAATAACTGGTGCGTGCAAAACTCGTTACCGAGGCGTCGGATCGACGAGGACGTAATAATTTGGTGGCGCTAGGAAATTTATGCGTCCCTTTCGCCCGGGAGAAACGAATTAAGGGAATATTTACAGTTTGTTGGGAAATTAAAGAAACGTTGGAGAGAGTGCGAGTAAAGAGTATATAATATACAAAGAGAGAGACAGAGATGGCTGGGTAGTAGTAGATGTGACTTTATCATGCCTCCGGGGCTCAGCTCGCTTTTTGCGGAAGGAAGATCCGTCCCAAGAAACTCCGGATTCGAAATACAAGATGCTAATTGCTAAATGGGGTAGGTATACCAGATTCGAGTCAGCTTATCCTTCTTCCGTGCTCAGAGTTTCGGCTTCCTACCCCTATTATCCCTTGAATATTCAAACGTCCTCGGGGCTGGAGTCAGGAGGAAACCAAACGAATCGTCCTACCGTACGCCAATCCTTGCCACAAGGATTTTCAAGATAACGCGATGAACGAGGAAACTTTTACTTTACATAAGGATCGTCTATCCAATTTCTCTAACAGAAGGCAATTCGGCCAATCGGGTCTGATAAAAATAATCCTACCTGTCTATCGCTGTACGTAACTTCTACAGTCATCAAAAATATCCCAATAGAATACTCGACTCGAACAAGATATTCTAGTCTGACGTAAAAAAAAAGGAAAAAAAAAAAGAGTAAAATTAGCCCACCCGAGCGAAGCTTTATTCACATAATCCTATCGGGAAACAATGCTCAGAAAAATGAAGACTTCATCCGCGCCATTGCGTGACCCGGGTCTTCTCGCGGCTTCGTGACTTGGCCTTAATTCGGTACCGGGGATCTCCTTTGTTCCCTCGAGGAGAACTCGCGCAGGTGATCTTCGTGAGAATGATGATTTTGAGCTTGAAGATTAGGAATTTCCTAAGAATTAGTAAAAAGGTAGAATTCTGATCTTCCCCTTACGAATTCATATTCAAGGTACGAAGTACCGAAAAAAAAAAAAAAAGAAATACCTACGTCGAGCCCTCGTAAAGAAAGAGCAGGATATACGTATCGGGTAGGACTCGATCATTTTACGCGTCCGTTCCCTGGCGCTGGTTGTAAAGTTGTAAAAGTTAATCGCGTCGTGTCGTGTCGTCGTTATGAACGATAAATCACCAGTCCCTAAGAGCAGGGAGGCGAACCAGAACCAAGTCTGGCCGCACGGTAAGTCCCACTGAAAAGAGCCTTGGGGCCATGATCTAAGGTACGTACCTGTAGGTATAGAGTATACGTCCTTCTGCATGTATTCGACAAGAGAAACACGCATCTCGTTAAGTGAGAACAAGCCGTAGGAAGGACCGAACGATTCACCAAGAGGTACATAAGAAACGTGGAGAAGAGGTCGATGATTTTTTATCAGTCCGTTTCAATTGGCCACCAACAGCTCTCAGGTATTTTTCCCTTACCTCGAAGTTTAATCATTTACTAAACTTGTATAGCGACCACTGATCTTGGGATCCCCCTGAATCGTCGTTTTATAGAAATTAATTAAAAAATTCTTATACCACTAAATATGATATTCAGTGCATCAATGCAAAAAGGGCTGTTCGCTATTTCGCAAACTACAATCATAATCATAATATCACGTCAATACCAAATTCGCGTAGCTGAAACATGGGCGCTGTAATAAAAATAAACGTGTTCCTCGGTAGGACCCAATTTGAAATTAACGTGGAATAAAGTTCGTTTATTATACTGCGTGAATTCTTTTTATTCGCCGGGTCAGAGATCATGGATCAAGTTACTTTCACAATTAACGATCGCGCGCTAGACTCTCTTTACTTTCATTTTTATGTCGTCACGCGGCGATTCATGATCTCGTACGTTAACACTAATCGCGTGTCTGTAATTTGAACGGTAGTTCTCTCACTCGCCCACGCATGACCCGTCACGTGGGTGGGACGACGCGGGTATTATGCAAGCGAATTACACGCCCGTGAATATTCTTGATCTCCAGACCATTTCAATACGCCGTGTAAGTAACACGTGAGAATGTTGCATTATTTATGATACCAGATATACGGGTACCCGACGTACACGAGATTCAGGTGAGATATAGGAGTAAGAAAATTCGGCAATGCACTTTACGACCGCATGAGAAATAATGTTGATCGTCAACATCGACGACCTCGTAAATATAAGATGATTGGTCGTTAAATGAAAGTCCGCCGTATATGGGACCGGACAAGAAGGCTCTCGTTAATGTAATTTTCTTGGTGTAACCGAAAAAGGTACGCGAAAAGAGGTCTTTGAGTCACCATTCAATTTGCACTGTAAATGTATATCCAGACCATATATAACGATGGCTGGCATTGTGATACAAATTGCACGGCTGCCGGCAAAAAGAAGTCTGGTAATGAGAGCGAGAAAGAGAAAAGAAAAGTCACCAGTCTACGTCCCAGCCAATTCGAATCTTATTATGACGTCTCGATCGTTATTTTTTCGAAACTAATTCTCGTACCCCTTTATTATCGGGGAAAAAAGATTACACTGTCATTGATCCGAATGAAAAGCATTTAATCGTCAGGTACTCGTTGACAGAGGTTTTGATCGACGATAAAATCCAAGTTCTTTTGACAAGACTAAAATCTGATTGAACAAGACCGATAGGAGATGTCGATTTCTAATCGATGACATGATCGAACTGATCGTTAGATGACTATCGATTTCTAGTCAGACTGTCCAGATCCTAACTACCTTATCGACGATACGTAACAACTACCTTATTGACAAGTGTATATAAGAAATACGTGATAAAAAAATTAATCCAATCGATAAGTAAAAATGTTTAATTCCTTTTTTAACATTTTTTTTCTTATCCGAGTAAAACCACCAATGTCCATGATTAATCGTGTCAAGACCAGAAACTGTCCGCCGCACCATGTTCCAGGGGTCGTTCACGTAACGGAGCCTTGCGGTTCCGTGTAAATCGTATGGCAGATAAGGTCCACGTGGTTGCTACGTCGTCAGGAGAATAAAAAGAGAAAGTATAACAAAGAACAGACTACGGGCAAGCATCGCGTGCCAGTACGTGAAAACGACTGAAGTATGCGGAATCCGAAGAATCTTGCGTTTCGCACGATTTCCACGGGGTTCAGGTTGTTACGACGTCGTTGGAAATCGCACGGACAAAAATGACCACGAAATAAGAATAACGAAGGGAGACGGGACCAGAGAAGGGGACAAAGGAAGGTAAGAAGGGCAAATCGTAATATGAAATTTACGCTCCTTTAAAGTTTCCGTCCTCCGAAGGAATTACGGGCGCACGTATAACGACCACCAGGTAGAAATGGGAGCGCAGACTCGTCGTCTTGCGAGCACATCAGCCAGAATGATGCAATTACATAGATAACAAAAGGAACTCGTAGGAAAGTTGCCTTTTGTCAGGACTCGTCCGTAATACGACGTTCCCGAAGTCCTTGATGGAAGTTTATTCAAACTTTTGGTCTCATTAAAAGTTCCACGAAACAACATTATACATGTGCATGTCCCCGCGAGATTCTTCCTAACACTCGCTCTGTCTTTGCACTCTTGACCTTCGGTACGACACTTCGAGTATGACAGTATTAATTAGCGTATAGATATACGAGGACTTAGATCTCTTGGACAGCTAATTAGTAAAATTTGATTATCTAGTAATATTTCATAAACGAGGAATCTTGAATGACTTATCGAGTCACTCGGATTCCTAAGAGACTCCGTAATAAACTGGTATAAACGGATAAGAGGTATAGACGCAGGCTCTATGGCAGAGAGAGGCGGAGTTCCTGAGTAATGAGCCAACTTAGTTTTAATGCTCCAGAGCAGAGTCGTTACACGATTATCCTGGCTAAACAAATACCTACAAATCTTGATTAAGCGTTAGATTCGCGCCGAGCCGGCTCGATTCTTCGCCAGTGACGGCTAGATAGAAACTGCACGCACGTTCGCGAAGCGTTACCCGTACGTGGAACGTCGTCCTCGCGGGTAATTGTCTCTCGTGCGCGGTTAACACGTGTGCGCTGTACAGTACCACGTGTATCGCATATTTCTCCGAGATACGGGCATTTGCGTCACGTGTACCCGACTATGCGTCAATTCAATGCACATTCCTGGTACGATGATAAAAATAAATTTTTATTTTTTTTTCTATTTTTTTTTCTTTTTTTTTTTTTTTTTTTTTTTTTTTTTTTTTTTTTTTTTTTTTCTTCTACAGACTTCCACCTATCTTTGGTTCACGTGAGAAACAAGATACCCGACATACTTGTGACAAGAGTGTTAAAAGGAATGTTCGATGGAATTTCTGTACATATTATGTAAATTTTGTGTTAATTCATACAAAGTTATTGGCATAGGTACAGTATATCGAACTCGTGTTATTTTTCATGAATTGCTTAGAAAGTCGATAAATCGAGACTACAGCTAATTAATACAAAACGACTAGATCCGTGTAAGAGTCAAGCATCTCGGGCAATTAGGGCGAATTTTTATCTGACGACGGCAAAGAGAACGGTACTCTCGTTACAGATTCGAGTGGCTCGCGCATGAAATAAACACTTGAAAATTGCTCTTCTCACCCCCCCCCCTTATCATCCCTTCCCTCCAGCCGTCCTCCCCTATTCTCAGCCTACTTCCCTTAGTCACCCCTTTTTTCATTCCCCATTGCAAGCGTAAGTACACAAGAGACCGGGCCCGCGCGCCCAGCCTGCTGATTAGTCGAAATTCTTTAGCGAAAAAGATGCCGGAGCGTCGGGCTGTCGAAATAGCGCGTCCCGAATACGACGGGCATTCGAGAAATGTAAACGAGAAGGTACGACGCGCCTTTAAAAGCGCCGTAGCGTTGCTGGCTCAAAAAGCGGCAGGCGTCGAATTGAAAGAACGTGTCGCGGAATAATGAGGTCTACGTCGCGAAGGATTACGACACGGGCGGACGGGAAGTCGTTCTTTAAAAGCGTCGAATAGGAGGAGATCTCTATTCCGACGCTCTCTGTCAATGGGAAGTCAATGACGTCGAAGCGTCGCCGACGTATCCAGGGACGAGTATTATTCTGCACGAGTGTCTGGCGAAAATTTCATGAGATTTATTTACGTCGGCAAAGTCGATAATACGATTACCGACGTCAGGCGTACTTACGAAATACAGGTATAACCCCATTCGCACGTTATTTGACGTAGGACGTCCAAGGACGATTAAACGAACCTTCAATAATTGGTTCGAGTCGACTACAGTCTACTGTCGCCTTTACAATAAATACTTGATGTCAAGTTTTGCCACGTGTCAAGGTTCGAGGCTGATTCCCATTCAGCTCCCACCGTACGTGAAAGTATAAATAAATCACGTTCAGTCTGCGCCGAGAGAAGCCGATTTGGGCCAAGGAACGGCCCTTCCTTCTCCACTCGGCACCAGCAGACGTCGCCAATCTCGTCCTGCGGTCTGAAAACTGGTGAATTGGAGTCAGAGGAGCTGAACTCGTATATGGAGCGAGGACCAGGTCGAAGTGCCCTGGAAACCGGAGGCCCGTGGCGAATCTGACGAAATCAGGTAAAAACTATTGAAAGCCGAAGAACGTAATTCCACGTACGTGATCGTGCTATCTGTCATACGTTATATGCATATACAGTATACGTCATACGATAATATACGTCAACGTACAGATAAGAATATTCATATATAAGGCAAAGAGATCCTGGTCCTTTGTACGTCGTCTTATCGGCAGGAAATGACGTAAGTTTGTAGGAGGATTTTTATCAGTCAAAAATTTAGTCATAGACACACGCAAATCGTGAACAATAAGGGGGTCGCGATCGTGAGACAACTATCTGGTAAACAAGAGGTGAACACGCAACGCTGTGAATATTCAATTAATTAACACGGTATAACTCACGATTAGCATAGCTGCTATAGGTATACATTTGGTTGTATCGTGCCGCGATCGGTATGAGTAACAATACTGACGGTGAATGCGGCACTGTCGTGGGCCAGCTTTTGAGGCGTCCAACCGCGGCGTGTAGTGTATGGAGGACTTTTCCAATATGAAAATCGAGCCACTATCAAATTACGAGGAAGGCATGTTTACGAGCGAGGCTATGAATTACAGGAGTGAGTGACGAATAATTTACGCCCGGTATAATATCGCTTCTGTACCCCCAGGGCCAAACGAAATTTCATTGAGCGGACCGTATACCGTCATTAGCATGATAATGAGGTATCAGTCCGATTGATCGACTGGTCATGAAACTGGAAGCTTCCAGTATGCTGATAGCTTCGGGTATGCATACGTACGTGCAGACATGTGTTAACTAAAAACAGGTTTCGTATTAATGTAAAACAGTTGAGATACCCGGTACACTTATACCAGTAGAATATTTATAGCCTTAACTCAAATACTTCAATCTCTGCGTGACCTCCTAACATTCATTTTTTAATATCCCTTCTTCTACCGACACTTTCACCCTTGCTGCATCCTCTGCTTAAGGCTCAACCTAGTCGCTCGTGTAATCGGATAAATTCCCCATTGGCTTTTTAACGGACGCCCGAAATATTTGAGGGCTGGGAATAGCGCTGCAGGTAACTACCCCCCCAGTGGCTACACCCCTGACTGACAGCTGTTGAATACAGTATAAAGTCACTGAATATTTCAGTGCTGCATATTCCAGTGTATAAAATTTTTTTGGCAGTATAAAAAAATTTGATAAGAAAATTTTTATATATATTGTATTGCCTAAGGGGAGCGGGGGGGGGGGCGTAGTGATAAGGTTTATCCTTATCGATGATTCAAAGATATTATCTTGAAAATTAATTAATTCAACGTGACCGTCGTACTGTACCATCGACTAAGGTAAATGCCGTGTGGGTCAAAGGTCACCCAACAAAGTTACAAGGGACGGCAACTTGGATTGGACGAAGGGCTAAGTAGTTATAGTAAAAGACGAGTTGGCACGGGGCTAGATTGCTCGGCGGACGAGCGTCCAAGAGAAAGGAATGGCGTATGAAGTGGACAGGGGTGGACGGATCCAATTATTCCCCCCTACAATGGGATTAGCCCTTAGACCTACTTCCTCTCCCTAATCCCAACAGGAAGGAATATCCGAGAGCCTTCTGCTAACGCAATGTCTTATCAAGCCATCCCCCGGGTGCCATTACGTCCTCGATCCGCCATCAAAGCATTAGCGAATGATTGCACGATAAAAGGAAACTAAATTAACCCATTAAACGCATGGCCTGTCCACGATTTCTGGCCCGGTGTTAACCGGCTGGACACTCGAGGAAATGACTTCCGCTAAAAATTACGTACCAGCCGCCCGAAGGGCTATACCACTTTCATATTTATATTCACCCTCCCTTGTGCTATACCTGCAGATACGATCTTATTACAGCAGGCCCTCGCACGCCTATGCAGTATCATTTGCATCACAAGCCTCCCCGATAAGGACCCCGACGATCAATAACATTCGGACAATAACCGATGGTCGAAATTAGCCGATAATAAGGGCCTAATCGATTATCCGCTGGACATTGACAGGACAGTGTTAAATCACACTTCCGCCAAAAAGACAAGTCCAATGAGCAAGAGGCAAAGAGCCCGGAACGGGGCGGTAGGAACGAGGAGGGCAAGAGGCTGATCGGGAGATTTTAATCTACTCCCGTGAGCATCGGAGAGCTTCGATCTCAATGTGGTCCTTTTCATACGTATATGCCCTTTCCATTCTATTCCTTGGTCTGGCTGACTCCATCTGACTCCATCGCTCGAGACGCGAGAAGGCCAGCAGCAGCAGCAGCAGCAGCATCAGGGACGACGCCACTCCGACAGATGTTCGCTCGCTCCAAAGCTGCTCTCGAGTAGGTACCTAACTGTCATCAGCCATCTTGCCGCCTGTACTCCAGTAGCTCTCAATGATCTTCCTGGGATATATGAGGTACCTTGGGGTCGTTACAGAAATGTGCTTGGCTTTCATCACTCTCGACACTTGCTTACAATTGACAGCTGTCAAGGATGTGCCTGCCAATTGACTCGACGTTGCTTTATTTCCCCGTGCCTTTCGTACTTGGGTATTTTCAATTGTTTCGTCCAACAATGACATATATTTTAAGGGTTGCAAGTGTAGTGTGTGTATATATATATATATATATATATATATATATATACTACTACAGGTAGTAAATAAAAAAGTTGGCACAGTAATAAAAAAATATCCGCAAGCACAGATTCCTTGGTATAAACGTAACTTAAATTTCCTCGAAGCATAAAAGTCGTGTGCAAGAGGGGAAGAAAAAAAGAGGTACGATCACTAAGGTGAATGCCATTAAAATAAATTGCCGTCTGGTGGCACCGTAAGGGGATGCGCGGGTAACGATACCGAAGGTGTGACGTTAGAGAGCGTCGGGCGTTTATATGCCTAAGAGAAGCAAAACAGAGAATAAGTAGCCGATGCTACCAGTCCTGGGGAGAATATATAGGGCACTTAAACAGAGGGGTTTTAAAGAGGGCAATATCGGGCGCATAATAAGGGCGGCTAAAGTGAACTGCTTAATGTAGTGTAGGAAGAAACCTAAAGAGCCAAGAGCCTCGGAACGGAATATCTTTTTACGTTTTCTCTCAGTGCCTGACGTGCCTGCCGCCGTTATTAAGTTCCCTGCGGGATCTCTATCGCAGCCACATACACAGTCCCTGACCACGGACAAGCGACAAATTAGCCGGGGCCGCGCGCCGGCGCTAAGTCGATTGTCGTTAATTCAGATAGAAATCTAAATTGCCATTGAAACTCGAGTCGATGATAACGTTGGAGCCAATGGCACGTAGCAATCCAACTGATGGAGTGGATGCAAGTACGCTATACACAGTGTCACTGACTTTACTAGGGATTTCGATGCGGACAGGCTTGCAGTGTAATTGAGTAATCCTGAACTTGTGCGACCTCGACTGTTCGTCTGTTGCGGATATAACCGGAAATTGTAACTGGGAACGATTACGAGAAACGGCACTAGGGAATTTTCCTAGTGCCATTATGAAATTCCCATCTTGTAATTGTCGCAGTTAGGTTGGCGTACCTTTTTCATCTTCCATACATAACTGACACTATATCCCATTCCTGTAGCATCGTTATACCCTCGTTCAGGGACGCAGCTTCCACTTTACGCATTTCTCTGGTTGCGCACGGTAATTGCCCTATTTAGCGGCGCTTTATCCTATTTTCCTTTCGGTTGGGAGTCCTGCCCGGCAATCCCTGCCGACGGCAATTTTCTTCATTAGCAAGGATTCGTTAATTGTTTCGGCTGAAACACTCAAGTGGCCGCTAACCTCTGCAAATCTAGTGTAATAAATTTCTCCAGGTCGCTACCAAGAAGTGCCCCTCTTTCACCCTTGGCCAACTTTCTCTGGGTCTCTCACTCGCTGCCATCCTCTCTCTTTCTCTCATTTCACAGTAACTAAGTTATCCAACAGTTTCCAAATGACGATTTTCGATTCGAGAAAAAGTTTGTCAAGCCATCAGTCTCTCCGAAGTAAGATGCTGCACTGCACTTGGCTCCGTTCCTGTCTTTTTTTTTTTTTCCCCTTCACGATTCGTCAGGAGCCGCCCTGGGGGAGACATCGTAGACGTAAAAACCAAAGGAACACGATCCTCCTGGGCGTCGTCGCCGATCTTAATCCACGAGCTTAAAAGCTTTCCGGGTACTCGACTACGATTTCCATTTGAGCTTCTCGAACGATCCAACAGAGTCGGTTAATGGTTATAAGAAATACTCATCCATCAGCATTAGCGTTAAACGCCATGGGCGCACGCTGCCGCCGTCCAGACCCCCGACAGTTCGAAACGCGTTGGACATAATTGAGCCTCTTTGTTCGGCATGAACCGCTCGTAGACGAGCGATATAAGCCAGTGCTCCTCTCGATGACATCACGTCGCCCATAAAAACAATGCCAGATCTATTTTCACCCAGTACTGCGCGTCCCAACCTCAAAGCTTACACGAATCTACTTAGTGCCTATCATATAAATAGTAACAAGCAATATATCCTCAGCAAGAAAATAGCAACCGATTACAACGTACAAGAGATCCCTTAGGTGCTACTAGTTCGGTTACGTATCAAGCAGACTTTTTACACTGAGCAACTGCAGGCCTTGGACGGTCGGGACTATCGAATTACTAAGGTCAGGATTAACCTGAGCAAGGCACATCTCTTACCTTTCTAAATTCGGTCCCTTCGATTCGAATCGATTCCAGGAATCAGCCATGGTGCTAATCCCGCCGGACGAGCTCGTAATTACCCCTGCTCGCCAGCAAAAAGATCCGCCATGAAAGAAAGTCTTGGGTCCCCGGCGAGCAACATCGCCCTCGATAGTTTAGGCTTCTAACTTTGTATCAGCATGAAGTCGTGACACGCATAGGCACGAGCTCATGGCTGCTACGACCAAAAAACCTGTTCCCTTTGATCCATATACTCCAATCCCCTGGTTTTCAGTTCGACTTCGTATCCTTGTCCCATGGGGTATCCCGTAGCTTTATTAGGCTACCAGTTATTATAATAATGCCCTGCGGGATTAGCATGGGATCCCATAGCCTTGCAGATAGAAAAACATGCGAAACTCGTAGGACCACTCGTGAGAGGATCCAGTGACTCAATGATACCCAAATTGTCGTTGATCGATCGTTTGGATACGCGGTAGGTATAGGGGGCCAGTCTGACGTACCGAATAGGTCCCAGGTTAAACTTTCATTTTTCATCTTCTGTGCCATCCTTGAAACCAAGAAAAAAAATTCCTTAATCATCGACGTTTCTACTCAGGCAAAAATAAGGTCATCCTTGCCGTTGCGTCACGTGACTCTATTAGTAGAAGTCAGGATAGCTGGAATGGAATATTATAAGCAATTAAGGAATTCAGGTCTGATGACTAACTGACTGATCAATTAATACCAAGAACTCGTGTATCGAGCACCATACCAGATACAGTTATCTATGAAAATTTATCCCTTGTATTGGATAAGATTCGTCAAAGGATGAAAGCTGGACTAATTCGTCGCATCAAATCATGACTCGTCTGGCTGATGCCGTCAAATGAGCTCTTGATGATGGTTTGATGCTGTTCTAACTCGTGTGCCGGGTCATGTGTCAGGCTTGTGGAAGCAAACGGCCTGAGATCTTGTCGCACGGCTCTATTAGAGGCTGTGATTATGCTCCAACCAAAGAAGGGAACTGGACCGGGATGAGAGATGAGAGGTAAGAATATGTTGTCGGACAGGTTATCTCACAAATGTTCAGCCCAAAAACCTGCCTGGGTACTTATACCTGTATATCTATATGCTCTTCATGTCCTGGAGGTCTTAGTATATATATACACAAATATAAATAACGTGGGTTACTATACCCTGTTTAAGCTATCTTCGAAAACAGATCGTTTAGCCATCGCGAAATGGACGATTACGTGGACTATAGTACATTTACGATGTCTTTCCCCATATAGCAATATCTATACTGCATATGGATACATGAAATTTGTCCGATATTAAATAGATTCTTCGAATACGAACAGACTCGTCTCTTTCCTTAACGATTTCTTGCGAAACTCCATCGCGTTTCTGCATTCGTTTCACGTAGTTAAATCTCAACGGAGACAAAGTACTGGCAAGACTTCGGAATCGTCCTAAGTATATACATATACTTTTATATATATAAATATCTTGCATCCCACGACTATAGTCGCTTTAAATCAATATCTAAGTGCGAAAGCGTATTCTTTAATAAATATGAAAAAATCCAAAATTATTTTTTCACTCCACCTACGTCATCGTAAATCCACGTACGTCATGCATGCCTCAAGGAGAAAATCGTACTGCTATTCATATATACGATTTCACCTAGCACAGATTCGATGCCTTAGAAAGACACGTTACGCTGAACTACAGCGAACGAGTTGAATTCTTTCCCCCCAAGCAATTGACACGACACACGCAACGTGTGTGACGCTAAGCTACCACACGAGTGAATTCGGAAGCACGTGCGTAGGTGGTTGGCTGAATGCATTAAGAGCGGCTGTTATTGATATAAAGATTTATACTGTGCGAACTGTAGCATATCGAAGTGTCGTACGGAAAGCATATATTATACATATGCTTCGTATAATGTATTAGCCTCGGTGGTTATGTCACCATGACCCAAATACACGTGACCCAACAGTCGAGGGGAACGAACCAGTAAAAAAAAGCTTCCTGACTCAGAATCTTATACAGGGACTTTGGGACTTTCGTCTCGGCATCAACTGTGCAAACCTAAGGCGATCCCCTCGGACGAGATACAGGTCGTTTCAAACGTGAGAGGCGATCTTCTTACGGAAATGAATATAAAGTTTTATCAGGCTGTATGGGATCAGTACATAATGACTTAAGTACAGGTGTACTGTTCGCAACTGGCTGTATAAGTAGCCGGGATAGTTTTAATTAGAAAAGTTGAGGTAAACAGTGGCGAGTGTTGCTGCCATACGGAATAGCTTCCACGTGGAACGTTGCAAGAGATATTAAAGTTGAAGTTTGTATAGCGAAGTCATATAAGAAGTGGGTATAATTTCTCAGCGAGTGGACGAGATAGGATCGAAGAAAGCGGGGAAGAAAATTGGAGGCAGGTGCAAAGTGAATCGAGAGACAAAGAGCCTCGAGCATAGGGTCAAATTATACGGATGATGAACGGAGGCATTCATCATGGATACGTGATAATCATCCGCGTAGAGGCCCACGCTCCTGGCTTCATTATAATTTTAATTCGATGTCTCGATTGAGTAAGTGGTATATATAGATATACCAGTGACAGGTATAATTTTGCGGTAGATCAAATAGTACAAATTTTTTTCTTGACTATAAACAGTATAAATTGCGATTTGTAGCGATAAAGGGAATGACTATGGAATTTCGCGTGGAAGGGTGTGGATAAATTTTTATACGGATATATCTGTATATACGTAACGTGATAAACTTTATTAAAAAATTGGCGAAATTTCTCTTTTCGCTTTTACCATAATTACTACGGCACTCGAAATTCCTTGGCGCTAATAAAAATCGACTTCCCTGTACTTTCGCTAGAAACGAGCTGCTACCATGTCACTCGGAGTAACTCGATGTAAAAGATATTGATCCAGACGTTATCAATTTACTCTAATTGCTAGAAATCGTGATGACGAAAATTTTAAGATTTTTTGTCCCTCAAACTGATTTAAATTCAGTATGTAAAAATTGCGAATTTAATGAAAAAAATAATAACACGAACAAATTTAATTGTTGTACAAAGAATTGATCCAATTGGATTTTCTTCCTATTCCTCAAAGAGCCGATAAACCAATCATTTCAAAGCCATTCCCAGCATCCGAATACATCAAAGTAAAGCTGGTCCAGCCGAGTGAAGATTCTGTAACGACAGAATTCTGAGAAAATAATATGAAATAATATCAAGATAATCATCCAAGATCAAAACGACTGCAGATTTAATAAAGTCAAGTACTGCCGTCACGTCAACTTAGAATAAAGACCAAAGTCATTTGATATTTCATTTAATTGAATATGACCTAAACAAGTGACGTCCTACTCGCCAGGGCGTGGCAATCAGTAAAATCTATACTCTCCTACTTCTTCGACTCTCGCGATTCTCCCCGAGGTACGTAAAAACCTATATATCTCCATACAGACATACACACCAGCCCTATTCGTCCGTCCTGCACCGCGGAGATTCAATCTAAAACAGAGGCTGCACCGAAGAAGAGGTCCGCGAGCAGTCTCTGCTCTTATACGGCACCGGTGTGTCTGAGCTTTTATCAAACGTTCTTCCATCATGACTTTCACTTCCCCGGTGAAATACCGCGCTTTTGATCTTCTCCTTGTAGAGAAATCGAACAAAGGTATAAAACCTCAGGACTTGGCTGGTTTTACCTTTTCCGTTTTCACAGTCGCCGGTCTCCATTCGGGAACATTGTAAACCGTATCATTGTGGGTGGGTTCCGTGAGGGGGGGGCCCTATGTACACGGAAAGTAAGACGGGTTCAGGGGGGGGGCGAGTCCGCATGTGGCAGTAAACCCAGATTGCGAACGTGCATTTATCTCGCGGTTCAGTCTCCCTGAACTCGCCGGTCGCGTCAAGGATGGTGCAAGCGAGACACGTTGCGCCGTTTGTGCTCTTAACACGTGAAGTGTCATGCGAGTAAGAAGGATAGAGGGAGCAGCAGCTTTACTGCAGCTTAGCGTCGAGGTAACGTCGAGGTGAGACTTGGGTCGAGGTTACAGCATCCCGACGTAGGATGCAGACTCGTTGCTTTGCTCTCACGGTTTATCCAATATATATGTGTATATACACAGATACTAGCTATATAGACGGGTTTCCATAAGAGTCCCATACATACTGGTGTCTTCAGGGTCGATGAGAAGTATCCTTAAGAAAAATTCAGAATAGTTCTCGAGTGGTGTATATATATTATATACTACATATATGATCGAAGGGCCTCTTCGCCATCCTCGATCGCCTTGAGGCTTACAACTCTTGCATTATCGTGATTCCGCGCGAAAGCCTGGGTAGGTACCAATATACTTAAAAATATATAGATATATTAATACGTATTTCGTATTTTTCTTCTTTTCGTTCATTCCTTTACGATTTCGTATTATATCTCGCCGTACTATCTAGCGTATATTTATGTGCCCTGGGTTGTAACTGGACTTCCTTTTTTCTTCTGTTATTATTAGCATGTTATTTTTCGAATATTATCCTTCTACACTCGAGAGGATTTAATCGTGCTCTTTAGCCCGTCACTGACGGGCTCAAGACGGTGACGAGATTCAATGCTAAACGAAGTAACGGTTCCTGCTCTGTGTGACATACGATATTCCCTCTTGGCTTAATGAGTTGACAGAGAGTGACACGTTAACCCGTTCGAAGAATTCAAGACGTTAAAATAACAAGGTAATATTACATCGCTCGTAGCTGGTAGGAGTCATGTAAATGCAGCCGAAGGTATCCGATGAACGTTTAAGGTATTCGTGGGCTGTGGACGTGGCTTGAGGAATCTACGTGCTATCGAATTCTAAAGTGATTTATACCAATGGTGCATTAATGTACGAGAAGATAGAATGCGTGACGCCGCCGCCACCCATGACGAAAGTAAATTACGGAATCGGTAAGATCGAGCGAACAGAGCAGATGGAACCGGGAAAGAAGCCTGAGGATCGGCAGGACGGAAATGTAATCGTAGGCGCAGGACAATAGCATGTCGTAAATCGTACTATAATAGCGGCAGGTCTGCTAAGTCCTCGTCCTTCGGAGTTTACCCGGCAGCTTAACGTTAGCTTTGTTTGCGACAGAAATTAGTGTTCGCTTCTGCGCAGCTTTGCTTTGTCGCATAATTGTGTTTACTATCGAGTCGGCGCTAATTTCCTGGCATTACCAGCTGCACTTCATTATTGCGAGGTTTCCTGCGGTCGCATGGAGTTCACGGGGAGTCGTTCAACGTTCGGCCTTTATGGGTGTGCGCGTTTGACCTTTAACCTCGAGAAACATTTCCAAGGCTATATACTTACAATGAGCATAAAGTTGAATTAGGTAGACGAATTTGACGAGTCGTTGAAAATTATGGTTTCGAGTAATAATTATTCTATGTGGACTGTATACGGTGTGCTAGAGTCCAGAGCACTATATTTGCATAAAGTGCACTAAACATAAATGCATTACGCTGTACGATTGTATCTCGTAGAATATACTAATCTCGTAAGTGCATCTGAACATGATGCTTCGAAGCATATTGCTCATCCTCGTACGAGCACGACACGTGTACCATTCCAGCAGCCGATGCTGGTCCATGAGGATGTTGAGGCAGTGGCGTAAGACGTAAAAGAAGGAAGTGATACTTTATACCAGTAATAAAGCGAAAAAGCTACAGCAACGAGTCCAAAGATTTTCGGACTGTCTGTCGTCGTCCTTTACTCGGCTACTGGACGTTACTTGGAAAATCAGGAATTCGGCGACATCGTTCGCCATATACTCTGATAGGTTAATGGTATACGAGGATGAATGCCGTCCATCCGTTCGCAACGGACGTCACGCTTTTTTCATTGTCGGCTGCCTTTCGGTATTTCACAACCACCCGATACTCAACGGTTCCCATAAATTAAGGCCCGTAATACCAGCCGATGTATAAACCTTAAATCCTAACGATTTACGACCTCGACCGATTGTCTTGACGAGACTGACCGCCCGGAAGTGTTGCCCAATGACTGTACGTCTTGTTCGCGGAAGTTCCTGAAGCGGAAATAAGCATTGCTTTGGCGTTAATGCTCACCGAGTATGGTAAGGGGGTGGTCTTGGCAGGTACAGAGGAATAGGTCTGTCCGAATGGTTGAAGCTAAGGAAAGTCGATTACGCTTGGGTGCTGACATTCATAAGAGCATTCAAATGCGACGATTAGCGCGACAGTTAAGGACTATTGGAAGGCGCCATGCACGAGCGAATAATTAACATGTAACAAATAGAGGCAGTTTCACTCCGATCCGTAATATCAAGTCGGTTTAAGTGCTGAAAATTACTTGTAATTACGGTGCAGCCAGTCGCAGCAATAAACTTCCCGAGGCTCCGATTGGCAATCTTTCGCATTAAAGGTCATCGCGCGCGGCGTGCAGAGACCTCACTGACGGAGTTATATTGTAATCGTGATCATCGGATCGCTCGAAGCTCCGGAGGTGGGCAGAAACTATTCTAAATAAGTTTACTGGCCGGGTTGTTGCCCTCGGCTGAACTCAACTCGGCAGACACTACGAGCATTTGACATTGGAATCGAGAGAGAGAGAGAGAGAGAGAGGGTCCCTCTCTCTCTTTCTCTCTCTCTAGATACGAGCTGTCGAGAGCCGTTCCAGTGACACTACGAGCATTTGACATTGGAATCGATGGGCAGAAACTATTCTAAATAAGTTTACTGGCCGGGTTGTTGCCCTCGGCTGAACTCAACTCGGCAGACACTACGAGCATTTGACATTGGAATCGAGAGAGAGAGAGAGAGAGAGAGGGTCCCTCTCTCTCTTTCTCTCTCTCTAGATACGAGCTGTCGAGAGCCGTTCCAGTCAACCGTCGCACTGGCTGCACCTTCACTCGCTGCACCTCAGACTCTAAAGACTCTTCCCAACGTGTGCTTGACAACCTAGGCCATACTTCAGGCCCGCTGCTCCTTAATAAGATTCATCTGGGAGCAAAGATCATCATCGGCATGCTCACCTAAAAAGCAGCTTCTTCGATCTCCCAGTAGTCTACATAGTCAACAAACCTGTAACCGCGATCAGATAATTTCCTCGGAGAATTACCTTCGAATCTGCCAGAAAGTTGGGTCGCCGTCCACAGTGATCGGTGTCTCCGGCCGTAAATTACAAAACGCCTGTTCCGCGATGTGTCTCATTCTCTGTTTAAGTACCAGGAGAAAGCACGATCCCTGACAGTCGATATGACATCCATAAGTGACTTGGTAGTAGCTACTGATACAGGAAGAGCATCGACCTTGAAGTCGCATACGTTATATATAAATTTAAATCGAATCCCTGTGATATATCCTGAGGAATACGTCACGATGTCCAGCGTGTACTAATTCAATAGGTCTTTCATTATGCGTGCAACAGAGTGGGATGACTATTCAGAATGAAAAGGTGGAGATGAGGGAGGATCAGAGATAGAAGAAGGAAGCTGAAAGATATCTATGG
The DNA here is from genome assembly GCF_000341935.2 of Cephus cinctus. NCBI lineage: Eukaryota > Metazoa > Arthropoda > Insecta > Hymenoptera > Cephidae > Cephus > Cephus cinctus. Next base: position 174,917 of record NW_014333751.1, on the reverse strand, counting down.
GCAAGGGGATAAGAGGGGGGACTGTAACGAGACCAGCCAAAGAGTAGAACAGGACAATATTATCGTAAGATACAATCTGAGATGCCTCAGGCACAGCCTCTCAGGCACGTCACATTGCAAACAGTGGACAATAAGGCTATTGTTGGTGCATAATGGCTGCTCGACTGGTATCTCGACCTTACGTGGCCTGCACCATCCTCGACCTTAGGAACTCTAGCCAGCTAGCGCATGCCATATCCATTGCCGGAAAAGTCTGTTTAGAACGAGTAAGTCATATTTCTAGCACGCGACTCATTTTGTCGACTGGTATATCTTGAGGATTATTTTAAAGTCACCTTTATGGGTTTTGAGGAGCTTCGAAACTGGGTTATGGGTACCCGGAGAATTGAATCGAAATGAAGAGGATGAACCGTGAAAGGTTAATCGTGGCTACCGTAACCCGTTCGGCCTTCAGGATATCGAATATTCATTTAGCAAGGATTGTGCTGTGGGACCTACGAGAGAATTGATGACGTAGAGATTTAATAACGGTACAAGACGCACTCTGTGCACCTTTGTCCTGTAGGAGCTAAGATGTCGCTTATATAGACGACCCGTTGTACTGGCATATCGAATCTTAATTGAAGAGAAGAAACCGAGGGAAGAACTTGACAGAATAGGACTTGGCTTTACGACGCTATTAAAGTGTTAGTCATTTACTTGCGTTCGCGCTAACGTTAAGCTTCCAGCCGTTTATCCTTGATTGCACTCCTTCTGAATGCCGCTTCAAAGTAATGACTGTTTCCCATCGTCTAACGGGTGTATATTTATCCTTGACCTATGAACAAGGAAGACGATCTGCTGGTGCGAGGAAAAAATCCAAATGTTGGATAATAATTAGATTTGATTAAAGGTAATGAAAAATATTAAAAATTTATATGAAATAATTTTACATTAGATTTCATAATGAAAAATCGGATCCAAATAATTCGGTAATGCCCAATGAAATTTGCGGGAAATGTTAATGGGGGGAAAAAAAATTAAATAAAATTTTATACGATCATTCGAAACGCATGATCTTGATTAAGAAATCATGAAGTCTTGCCACACTGAATATAAGAGTAATATAATTATCCATTATATAAATTACAAGTCTCTTTCGTCGTTAATCAAGCGAATGGCAAAAACTCGAATACCACAAAACACTTTTTGCCAAGGGATCGATAACCTCTGGAGTAATGGATCTCTACGGGTCCATGATGGATCATCGACTCCGAAGAAGGTCAGTCGAAGCCAGAGTGGAATGACTATAAATACATGATAGTATACATTCATCACGGCTCATTAATAATTCGTAATCAGTAATTGAGCCTCATTGTATATGTATACACGTCACAACCTTCTGGTATCTGATATCGTTCCGCGATATAAACGCAAGGACCGATGCCGTCAGGAAGCGTCCGCCGTCGCGACGCCCCAACCGAAGAGCAACGTCTAATTTGCCGCGAGGCCCGGTCAGAGTATACAATTAATTTGACGGCGTGGCACCAGCGAGCGTTTTATTTGAAGAAAATTACGAAAGGGACCAGAGTGACATTTTCACTCCCAAGTTCGTTCCGGCTCCTGGCAAAGATTCCTGGCGGCCATCGATCATCCGGCGACGCGGCTGCTTCGCGGTGCACGAACGAATTTTATATGCAAAACGAGCAGTCTACTCTGCAGGATCATGAATATTGATTGTTTACTCGGGCGAGTATCGTGGGCACAATGGATCGCGCCACTTTGCGGTAAACCATAATCTGTAATACGAGTCTGGAATAGCAATGCGCGTTATTCCTTGCCGAAATTCTTTAGGACATTACGCACAAGCAATATTTACGTTCGATCGAAATACTTTTTTTCCCAATGCATCTGGCATGTCGATAACGTGCATATGCACTCTCGCAACTCTCTAAACACGTTTTGCAAAGTATTCTACACTCTCTGAACGAATATCACGAATTACGCCAATTACAATAACTATCTACATTCCCCGTTTGACGAATAAATCACAGCAGCGGGGTTTCTTTATCTAATTGCAAAATCCACCTGTCTCATTTCGCTCAATCTTACACAGCCACAGGTACGGCTAATAGCTACGAGCTATAATACACAGTCCGCTAATCGCGTTCCCATTTACGTATATTTGTAGCAAATTATCAAATTATCTCACGTGTACACGGCCACCCGATCGACGTTGACTCCGTTGCGGGTATGTTAAAAAAAAAATGCATCATAAAGGTTACAGACATAAACAGCAGAATTCTACAAAATCCTTACTCACGTGCATTATATGCCTGTGACAATTCTGACTGCGAGTCTTCTGGAAGGGACTCTTGCAGCGTGAGGCTAGCCAGTCGAAGGAAGGTAAATTCATGTTTCTTGTCTGGACTTACATATTGCAAAGGGAGGCCCGTTGGCAGGGCTTCGGAGGGCATTACTCAGGTAAGCCTGACTTGGCAAGTAGATCCGCGGGTTACAGTTAATTGGCTTCGGGGCTCGGGCGCGGCCGCATGCACGTACCGTAAGTACAACGCGTGCACTTAGGTACGTCTGCGTACGCAACGACGTGCATATATATATATATATATATATATATACATATATACACTCTACACGTAAGAACCACGGAGCAGCATGGCAGCAACGCAGCAACGTAGCAAAGGAGTAGATGCGATACGCACCCAAGATTGCACTGCTACGCAAGTACGCACGACCGCACGCATCGGAAGGCTTTTGGCGTTAAGCGAATTCTTGGGAGCTCGTAATTTTTTGGTTTCGTCTCCTTTCTTTTTACCAAGACACTCGCCTCGTCAGCCGAGCAAGAACTTTCGCCTTACGGACTTACAAGAAGGTCGGCATCTTCTGCGATCGAGCTTGGCAACCTTGCAGCGCCTTGACTTCGTCCTCTGACATTTTCTTTTTCATGTTACTCTCTCTCTCTCTCTCTCTCTCTCTCTCTCTCTCTCTCTCTCTTGTATTCTCGTAACACGTTACTCGTACCCGCCCGAAATATGCAAACCGTAGATACGCGCATCGTCCCACGACCTTTGCTCGTTTTTCTTACGCAATTTTTTTATTTCAGGGATCGAATGGCACATATCTATACGTAACGGATGTACGTATATACGCACGCTTTACTATCCATAATGCAAATTTTTCAGCTTGTAATTATACTCAGGAAGTTCTTTTCATATTGTTTCCGCTTGAGCTACTCCATCGATCGTATTTTATTTTTAAACCGGCTCCGCTAAGCTTATTAACCATCATCGTTTCTCCAAGGCTACTTCGCTTGCGTGAAAATCGGGTCAAGATCGTGCTAGGGAACTGTTGCTGAAGTGAGAGAAAAAATTATATCCCGAAGAAAGGATACTCTTCTCTGTTTTTAGCATATATGCCAAAGGTATATATACCGATAAGAAGAGAAACTTTCGAGTCTGAGATATTCCGATCACAAGAATAATTCATTAATCCAATATCTATACTATCTATATATATAGTATGTGGACACGCATGTATATGTATACAATAAAATATTACTATAGACGAGGCACAGGAAGAGATTGAAATGAAAAATACAAACGTCCAGAAATAATCGAGCGATGTGCCAAGAAAGAAGTGTTTTATCGCGATGCTTTATTATAACGCACGATTCAGCCTGTTATCAGATTAGAAATAGTAATAGTGACCACCAACAGGACGATATCGTAAACCATTTCGGACAATCTGATGGCAGCATCTGCGTCTGATTAACGACTCTCATCTCGCATGGATTTAAGTGTATATTGTTAATGGAAATAGCATGGACGGGCACTGCGTCTTTTTCAGTGTCCAAGAAAACGAAGAGAAGACGTAGCTGAAACGTCTTTACGAGAATGGCCATGTATAGGCGTCCGCTCGAGTGTTAATATACGACTGCTACGCGTGTCTCGAGAATGATTATACGAAGAAGAAACGTAGCCAGCACCTGCTACTCCCGTGCCATTAACTCCGATAAGCCCCGGTAAAAAGTTAATCGCAAACTCGAAAATCTGCCGGCGAACTCAAAAACTTTTTCAAGGAACGTCCCCCGAAACGGCTGAATAAAACGATATATTGAAATATAGATACAACGGGAAAATATAATAATTTCAAAAAAAAATATCACCACGGACGAATTTACATGTGTCAGCATCCAGCATATAGATACGTGGGATAACCCAAGGAATGCGAGTGGATATTAAATATATCCGGCACGTGAGACGTACACACGTCACCCGTCGTAAAAGCCTGTTGGTCTTCCTCTACGTTGGCATCCCGGTGGAATATTTATCGAAGCCCCTCGTCGACGCGAAATAAAAGATTCCCGGAAGACAGCCCGAGAGGCTGTAGTCGAGGATAAACACTGAGAACGTTTCCGAGAAGGGATATATGCTGGGGATCACGAGGACGGATGCTCCGGCGTCATTCTTCAGGAAATACTCCGAGCAAATATCAATGTAGCCGTACAACGTGTACGTATATATGCACGTACGTTAAAACATATCCAGCGAGTATTTCATCACCGGTGTTACCCGACGGATCGCGGAAATTGCTATGTAAACGGCAGAAGCGCACGGATCGTTCATCTCGGTCAGAAGATCCGGTCGGTAGAGTCAACTGAAACGCAGAGAAACTGGATTACGGGTATATGGGCGTTTAATAGGTTTGTCGGTATAGGAATCGGCCAACTGCGTATATATACAGGTATAGGGTCATAGGTAACGTCTATAGTTGACAGGACATGACTACGCGTGGGTATATGAGTAACAGTACCATTAGGCCTTATACGCGGTGGCTTTTAAGTACAGTTCAAAGGATACGACTGTTATGAGTCACTGTGGGGTAATTTGTTAAAAATTTTCTTACACCGCATCCTTATACCTGTGCACCGTGCTAAGAAATGAATTTATAAGTGACGAAGACGACCGGGGTTAAAACGGCAATAGGTATCTCTGTCATACGCCAAGAAAAAAAAGTTTATGCCTTGTCGTTGCCAGCGAAGGCGACTTTATCGCTGGATGTAAATAAAAAGAAGCATGAATGCGTACCCATTGCTGGGAGCGGGAAACCTAGTCGTAACAATAATGCGGCGATACGAGTGCTACTTTGTTACTGTATGTGTATGCTGTGTATGTTAGATAGTAGGTACATATAGGAATAACTATAGTTTGTGTATTGAAACAATATTGTGGTTACACGATTATCGTTGTTATTGATGTCCGCGTATATATATATATAGCTATAGCTATAGGGAGACTCGTTTTACTCGGATATGACTTCTCGTTAATATATAGATATATCTATCCAGCATCCTGAAATTTCTTTGAGTCTCTTGTCGCGAACGTGACTCCCCGTTATCATTTCCGGGAACGGAATTGACTGGGCTGTTGAATGTAGACGGAAGTATTCCGCTTGGTGACAGATCGGAATATCGATGGGAAATAGATCAAGAATCTATTCAGCTTCCATACCTGACGCTGCATCTTGGGATTTTGAGGATCTGCCGTCTCTACGTGTGCAGTAGGAATAGTACAGTAGGAATAGGGGAGAAATACAGTGATGGACAGACCAATCTCAGCGTTCGCTTCGGAATTGATTTCTTCGAGGCACAAACAATGGGCGAAATTAGCTCAGGAATCTTTTGCCGTGGTGTATATGGAATTCCAAAGATTTTCCTTGCAGCATCACTGTACGCATGTATGCGTGTAATATCAAGCGTTCCAAAATGAGCGGTCAAGGTCAAATCTATTTACGACTCCGCTTGTGAATTACTGCACAGAAATAAATACGGGCTTGGATACAAATTGCGAATACAGAAGTATTAATGAAATATTAATTCTTTTTTTATTTACTACCGTGCAACACCACTCGCAAGCGTAGACGCTGTAAATTGCTTGTTTCATGAATTATATAGATTATCGAACTATTATCTAAATTAGCCGATAACTGAAAGCTACGACTCCGCTGTAGAAAACTGTCGAGTATTATTTCAAATAAATCGACTCATTCGCAATTGTATGGAAAATTTTTCTTTTTCATCCCCGACTTGCCCGAATGATCCGCAATGCATACGAAACTCGTGTGTGTCTCTTTATACCCAGCAATGCTATATACACAGGCACGGGAAGTACGATAGGAGTCAGCCATTAGTACATAGAGATGCAGCGGAGATAATGGAAGACTCGGGTGCAGCGAAGGTGGATGAAGGCGAGCCAAGGCGGTTCCGGATGGGAGGACCGGGGGTGGTGAACAAGGTGCAAACGGGGGATGAATAAGTAGCTGCGGCGCTGCACGAACGTTGTATTGATCACTTGGATGGAACTGGGTTAACACGACCCGACCACCCTCTTCCCAACCTCTTCCACTCTCTTTCGTATCCTCATCCCTCTTTCAGCAACTACCCCTATACCCGCCCCACTCGCTCAGCTACCTATCGCCTATCTACCTTACGCTACAAATCCGCGTAACCATTTCTCCCCGACGTTTTCCCGTACCCGAAACTTCCTCGTGGAATATCAAATCCCGTGACGCTTCCGATCCAATAACGGTTGAAGAAATCCATTAGCCGGAAATCGGTACTTGCATATAGTCCGATCGGTAAAATATCACGAATAACGTTTCAACGATAAAATTTAGTTCGACTTCATACAGACTTCCAATTGCTGTTCTCGTATAGCCATGACCAATTTACCAATAGCCATCACACAGCTGGACGGTGTTCCGAGTTGAATATTCTCCAACTTCCTTATATGCGTAACGTTACGTAGAAACGATGATATAATTCCCTCTCGTTGTAAATTCTTAGCCAGCGTGTGCACGTACGCTCGTGACTGGAAACGCTTGGAGCGCATTTAGCGATCGGCCACGTATCTCGCTTAACGCTCCTTGACAATTACGAGGCACTTTGGATTCCATTTTGAGAGACTCTCGTGCGTTTCCCGCTCTCTTAAAATATTTTACGACGACAGTTTGTTGAGATCATAATAAAGTGGCGGATGTCGGGTTATGCGCCAGTCGTGAAATAGCATCGCAAAGTATTTTCCCGTGAAGGGAAAAAAAAAGAGAGGTCCAAGTGGTCTGGTCGAAATTATCTTTGATCATTAAAATATTTTTAGCATTTATTCATTTTAATTTGTCATTCTTCGAAATACGATTACGAGACGGCAAATCACTTTGCGTTGGGCTCGATGCGTTTGTTAAAGAATTAAGTGGTACTGCTTTTCACGTTAGGTTAGGTACTGTTCAATATCGGAAGGAGTGCTGTTATTATTACTATGTGGAAGAATAACGTAATTTGGTTATGACGTTCCGGGAGTACGTATACAGGATAAATGTCATCGAGTGTTCCAATTTGAATGGCATTGCACGTCGATAACGCATAAAATAATTATTTCGCTCGCGTAAAATTAATGTTTACGTTTGATCTGCGCAAACTCGCCGATCAACCGGATTACGCGAGAGCGCAATACGATCTAATAAATCAGTGACAGTCCCAGTAGAGTTCTATGCACGCGAGTGGCCGATGTGTGCGTTTTCATTTGCGAAAGCAAAACATTGTCAATTGCGGCAAATACAGTTATATTAAACGATACTGTGTTCATTTCGAGATAGTACACTTGTAGTGGATGAAAAAACCTTTTTTTTTAATTTCCATCCCTTTTCTCACTGACTCGAATCAACTTTGCCAGACAATACTAGAAGCTCCCAAAATCAATTCGAAATTCAATTAGGCCAACGACACACGAACCAGAGTAAATGTTTAATCGCTTAACGAAACCGTCATAGGAAACAGCCGCTCGGTTCGAAACTTTTCAGCCAAGGGTCGACCTTTGGAAGTTCCTTCGAATCGTATAAATACGATCAAACTTCCTAAGCGGATGGGGGGTTTATACGCGGTTAGAGTAATCGAGTACAATGACGAAGGGTTTGGCACGGGAAGGAATAGGAAGCTGGCTATCGGTCACCAGTGAAATTTGTTAAGCAGGGAAAAAGGGATCAATTAGAGGAATGTCAAAAGGGGGTGTCGAGAGGGTGTAAGAAGCTTCGCACCACCGTCAAGAGGGATATCAAAAGTATGCATAGCCAAGTATGAATATTTTTAGGATAAAACAAATCTTACATCCCCTCGGGATACGCGCCCTGCTTTACTCTTAACGTGCGAGCTGAACGATAAATCAGCCAGAAATTCGCTCCTAGGAATCAATATTTCACATAAACTCCGAAACAAAGAGCAATCTCGATATACCCCTGAAACTTCTGAAACGTCCAAATGGAAGTCATCGGAGTAAAAAAAAAATAAATTAAAATTACATCAAGAAGCAGAATTTTAATTATTCAATTAATTGTACTTAATTAATAATAAACTACAAGCATACCCAGTGCTAACAGTATGCAATACATGCTACCCCATTCTTCAGTGAATACAAAGGAAGCAACATTGACCACTCCGCAGTCTCCATTTAACACGCCCCGGAAAGGCGAATACGAGGGGACAGTAAGGGGTCGCGGAAGTGATGAGGAGTGGGTTGGAAGGGTAGAACGGAGGATCAGGGGTCCTGAGAGGATAAGAGGGTCGGCTCTGCCGCGAGGAGTTATTGATTCCCGGGTTGGCGAGTGAGTCGAGTCTGCGGAGAGATGAGGTGAGGTGAGCTGGCATGAGTTCATTGCAGTCGAGTCAAAGTCACTGCTTGGGGAGAAACACTGGTAGGAAGGAGCGAGTGGGACGAAACGATATCACAGTAGTGAAGTAAGAGAGCGAGAGCGACAGAAGAGTAGATATGGAACAGAGGGGTATAGCTTTGCCGCAATTTTACCCTTTACCCCTTTATGAATTCTATGCCATACGAAAGGTCTACGTTTATGCAGTAGCTGAGCGAAGCGCGATCGGAATTACAGTCGTCGGATAACGATAAAGGGAATCGCAAGCTGGAACGCTGGTTGTTACTGCATGAACGTAAAGAATGCAGGCACGTATACCGTCCCCTATAGAATTCCCTTCCTTTTTCCTTTTAGTTTACGAAACAAGGGTTCTTTTGTTTTTCCAAACTGTGCGACGATCGACTTTTGGTTTCCGTATCGCAGATACTTGGGAAATTGATAACCGCCGTGGTTCAAATCTCCATCCCTTATTTTACTACCCTCACCGAGACAGCGATTGGCCCCGCTGGCTGTACGGTTCTCACCCACTGGTCTTCAGGAATTCCGAGACATCCCTTATTCAGCCGAAGGACACGGTTGCCTCCTGGGGATAATTGGATCGAATCGGAAAAAAGTTCCCCCAGGTTTCGCAACGGTGGAAGAACCAGCCCGTCGCAAACTCCTGGTTAGATTTCACAATACACCGAAGGTGGTTTCTGATCCCGTTAATGGATTTGGTGGTTAGCGTACCAAGGGCACCCTTACGAGTTGTTGGCTATAGGGCTTGGCTATGGTTAGGAAGGTAATGCCGACTTGCGGCCGGACCATGCCGACCGCTGTCGTCTCACCCTTTAAACGTCAACCTCGGCACCCCTTTCCTTTTGCTTTACCGAAGCCACCCTCCAGACCGGAGCTCAAGGAGGTTTATCGAGGGGTCGGCTGGTTTCGAGCCGAGAGGCGCACTCAAGCCGAGCGAGATAAGCGCTCCCTGTTTACCGGCGCCCCTTTGTACACGGGGGATGATTACGGCTGCGATTTCTACCCGATATACTTTTTATCGGACCCGACGAAAATCACCCGCGCCACGAAACACCACCAGGAGTCACGAAACCGAACAAGGTATAGAGTACTACCTTCCTTCGACTACCGATCGTCGACGCTACGCGATATTTTTCCCCAAAAAAAATCGCAGGTCGAACGATTTCGAGAATGGCCTCAAAATCACAAGAAACAAAGACGTAACTCGTGAGAACGACGTATAACGTGTACATTATTTAGCCACCATATATACGTACAGCATAGCACCGTGGTATAAGGAAGAGAGAGAAAGACAAAACAGAATTGGAATTTGCGAAGCGAACGATGAGCGAGAAAGTGGTAGGGTCCGACGTTGATAACCCGATAGATAACATTACCGTGAATGGATCCTGGCGGACCCTCGTATTTATCCCCGGTAAAATTAATCTCGAGACATTTGGGTCAATAAAATCCAACTCCCCGAGCCAGCAAGGCCTCCCGCTGTTTACTTTATCTTTCGACCTCCCACTTCCTTATTCTTCCTCCTCGTTCTCTTGCTCTCCGTATATATCCTCCACAACCTTAACTTCCTTCCTCCAGCAGATCCCCCCCCTCCCCCCCTCCCGGCCACTCGAAATCCGTTACTAACCCTAATACTGTTACCACCCGTTATCCCTTTGCTTGCTCCTCTTCTTCTTTCTCCCCGGGGTAACCGCCGGTAGACACCGACAAGGCAGATCTATACCTTCCTTACCCGAGCAGGTATATACGTTACTACGTTACCAAGCCTTCCATTAACGTGCCTTATATATTTGCTCTTCCTTTTCCCGGAGCAACAAGCATCCTGTGTTGCAGTCAGGTTAAATGGCTTATCTGCTACAGCTCGAGTACTTGGACTTTTCTTAATAACGAGAAAAAGTCACGCTCGAACTTTCTAGCTTGTGTCTCCTGTTGCCGCGTGCTTCCTGCCTCTCTGCACGGTTTAATTTCATTCTACCGAGCTCTTACACCTAAATACTAGACTCGGTACTATGACGTTAATACAAAAGCTAATTCACGGATTCGAGATATTATTTAATCGCGTAAAGTATATACTGTGTAATTTCGATGATGATACAGAGACTTGTGAGACTTTGAGATAACGTTAATAAGAATTTTCATGACTTATGGGCTGTTTCTCTTATTTATTGCAGGGATATATACAGGTCCTTAACTACCCTTGAGTACTGTATATGCATGCATATACAGTGCCTGTGTGAAATCTTATATGGACTATGTATTAATGTATGTAATAAAATGATCAATCAGTGATTCATCCCGTACCTAAAGTTTTCACCTGGGTATTCTGTAGTTTGTTCTTGTGTCTCGTAGCAAGCTAGATCGAACGAAATTTCTCGAATCGATGCGCTTACAGAGAGATCTGAGAAGGAATAAGGGTAGCTACAGAGCGTGGGAGCTACAAGGGGTTCGGAGGGAGGACAGGACGGGCAGGGAGTTGAAAGGCCTGACGGGTCCTGGAATGAGGGATAATTGCGTTAAATAACCAAGTGGAGGGAGAACGAACGGTATAAACTGCAGAGTGTCTCCCACGCGGCTAAAACAGATCTAAAATGGAGACAATAGGGGGTGGCAATGAGTATACGTACTTTCCATTGTGCTTTGTTAATTAAAAGCCCTCGCAATTACCGTGCCACAAATGTTTCCTTGGCTCCGTAAGGTTCATCCCCGCTTGTCTCACCAGGCGAGCCCAGGGCCCGCTATAAATCCCAGGACCAAGAGCCGCCCCTGTGCCAGAAAAGAAATGAGTGCTATCGAATAAAAATCCTCGAGTCTCGGCAAGATGAACATTTTCGGGATAAACCAGCAATCAACCCCACTGAAGACAAATAGAAACAATCCAGCCGAACAGGGGTAGATTTTTCAAATTTAGTCCAATGAAATTCTATTTGGCCCCCATCCCC
>NW_014333751.1:148624-163190 GCF_000341935.2 Cephus cinctus | reverse complement strand
CCCCCCGTGGCTCGTTTACTCGAACGCCCCTGACACAGACTCCGGCTCGAGAACGAGGTGAATCGACTCGACTCGAGAAAACTTCACCCCGTTGTTCGAAAATTCGAAAAATTAAACCCTCTCGGTCCGAAGATCAGTTTTCATTGGAGTACGTATAATCATTAGACAAGCAGAGAGCGAAGCCGCGAGGCTAATTCCGTGGGATATTAAAATGAAGTTCCAAGAAGCCAAGACGATAAGAGTCTCCCGCGTAAGCCCACTCGAGATTATTAACTCGATTTCATGAATAAAAATAATAAAGGCGCACCACCGCGCGCCACTCGGACGAGCACCCATTATAATACAGCGTCGCGAAGCTCCCTTTAGCAGCATCCGCGCATGCGCACTTTCTCACCGGCAACCCAACTACGTAAGGGCTCGTTCCACTTACGCGATCGTGACTCTTTTAACGCCGCCACTTACCGCGAATTTGCATAGGCTAATATCCCTCGAAGCCCTTATCGGTTTCAGGCGTTGCCAACATCGGACCCCACTACGCACGCGCTATACGCTACATCCCAAACAGTATATACCGCAGTATTCTCATTATAACCCAACCAGCCTTGCACTCCCAGTAAACAAAAAGTATTGCGTGCATCACATACGACATGTGCCTGTAGCTAAAGTTACATATCCCCAGGAATAATCTCTACGGATAGTTAACGCGAGCAGCATTAAGCGCGGACGTGAACCTAATAAATTACAAAAGCCTGATAAAAAAGCATTGATAATCGGATCAGTGGGATCTCAAGATACCGCTGAGAATCCTTGATGGCGTTAAGGATCAATAGAGTCGTTTAACCGTCCGGTTTTCTGTCTATTCATCCAGGCAAGTACGTACACCCTATATATGTATATAGGACAGGTTCTTTCAAGAGTCAACGGCTACGTGCTTCGTTAACGATCCCTTCTGTACCTTCTAGTTTTTCTACGATTCTCTCGCATACCCTGGCTACCTTTAGTGATCCCCTGTCACTTTAAACTCAGATTACCCAGTCGAGATTACAAGGTACGCAAGTGTGTACGGTTTACTCGATGTCTCCGGTGCAATTTGTAAATGTTACGCAGTAGTGGTGGTACAGTGTCCTTTTTATCCTTTTTTCCTCTCTATTATGCGCGGTTCAATGTCTCACATTCAATTACGGCATTCAGCCGAGCCACGAACTGTATTATCTAGCAGTGCCGTGTGTGCTCAGCAATTTAGATGAGTCACGCATTACACGTAGACCAAGTTCTAGGGCAGCGAGACAAAGAAGAAGATAGAAGATGGGGGGGGAGAAGAGAGCGAAAGAGAGAATGACACTAAGGTCTGCAAGTTCCTGACACTGGTCTTGATCCGAAGTAGGAGGACGAAGGCGAAAAAAGGACGATTGACGTGGCAACAATGGCGAGTATACTGGCGCTCCCTATGCGACCGGCCATAATCGTGGTAGTATGAACGGGGCATAAGCATAATCCTATGGCAAGTATGATACACCGTTGGGCCTTTGCGCGTCCGGTGGTCCTTTGCAGGGTTGGGTGTAAGGGAGTATTAAACGGCAAGTATATAACAATAACGATTCGAATACCCGGCAATTACCTTTGACCATTTCAAAGTGTGCAATGCGAGACAAGAGTTGAGCTTTGCCGAGGCAGCGGCTCCTAAAAGTCAAAGTGCTCGCTGGACGACTGGTACAAATGCCTGTACTGCAGAAACGTTCAATCCTCACATGTGGTATACCTATAGAGGCTCTGCTGATATATAGCAGAAAATTTCTGGCGTGGCTGACTTGGCAAGCTCACTATGGCTCGTAAACCCTACGCCGCAAAGCCTTTTACGGGTCCTGAATTGAATAAGACGTAGGGAACTTAAGATTGGAGGTACGATGATCGTTCATGGCAGATAAGTTAGCCAAATAGGCAATGGATGGTGCTAGCAAATCTCGTGGGTGAAAATTTCATGAGAAAAAATTCGAAAACTCAAAATTTAATGAATTTCATACTCGGTCGTGTATCGCATACCTCGCGAATTACGGGTATGAAATTTTTGTTTAATTTCCAAAAAAAAATTCTATTCAATTTTATCGTTCACGAATTTTCATCTGAAAAAAATGTGCATCGATTATCGAGTTACGTTTACTGAGCTACGTCTTCACCCTTCATTTCTCTCCATGGTAAAAAAAAGTCGATACGCAGGTAAACACATAGTATGAAACATAATGTAGAACTAGCGAACGGAAATGACTATAGTCACGACTGATGAGCGTTGACTCCCCGCCTGCAATCTCATTTCTAGCAGCAGCCACTATAGCAGGGACGGAGAGAGATAAGATACAAAGCTCATAGGTAGATAGGTGCCCAGTAATTTGCATACAGAAAGCAAAGCGCAATACGGATAGTGCAAAGGTGAACAAAAAGGAAACGAGGGAAGTTTCAGTGGATGGTACCGCCTCGGCGACTGTAATTTGTTCCTAAGGTGGAGAAAGGTGTATGATTAAAGATACCAGATAACGAAGTCATAGACATAGTAAACTGGAGCTGCCCCATAGTAATATTTTAGTCGACGGTTCGCTGTGAAGACCCATTCGCATGCAGTATAACCTATATCGATCAGCTGATACGTGTCAAAGGTGAAACACGCAACGGTATAAATCAGCCAGGTAAATTTGTCATTAATAACGTAAACAGATGCGTCAAGTCTTAATACTCACGGGCGCGCAAGGTACGTCTCCACGTGTGCGCAGTCGTTGTGGCAGATTAGTTTGCATGCGAAATTATTGCATTGTGTGGCGACGCGAGTGACCCGGTTTCACTAATCACGCCTGTGGACAATGAGATCGCGTACAGCCGAGCATGACCGCATTTCATCGTAGGACATACGTGCACTTAACATACCCGGTGACCCTATACGTAGCGGGTGCATCGTTAGGATGGCTTTATTTATTAGGCATGCATCGCAGCCGGTTTTAAAGCATAGAAGAAGACGAGACGACGGGGGAGCATTAAGGCGTTGGGAGTTGGCTTAAGTGGATGACATGGGAAAAAAATAATGCCCACACTGTATCGCACCGTTATGAGTTAGTTTTATTATTAGGCATATACAGTACGCCCACTACTCGCAAGGTATGTAATTCGTTTTGGATATTAGACATCCGATGCTCTTTCCTATTAAATTCTTTCCCTATCTCCGACACCGTACCTACCACACTCGAGCCCCGGGGCATCTGGGAAAAGTAGCATTTCACGAAGGTAAGAAGATTGGAATAGGGGGAACCGAGAGGATGACCTTAAATTAATGACCCTTTAAATTGATAGTGCCTGGCCTCATTATCATTGCTAATTAATTTGAAAAGAATTTTTAAAATCAATCAAATTATTCAATATGCATTGGGACATTGAAATATCGATAGATCCTGGACCTGAGGTAGTAACCAGAAGCGTCCTTCGTATTGGCACATACGATGTAATATAGGTATATGCGATAAGTTTAATCCCGAGCCGATACTAAAATCTGATTCGATTTCAGTGAGGAGCATCGGACAGAGATATTCCTGGGTATACGAGACTGGTCGGTAATACTTAAAGACCAGTTCACAATGAGGCCGATGGGATCCTCTCGGACGGGCTCAGAGGCTCAGAATCGGCGTTAGGGATTTCTGTAAACAGACTCACACTCGAACAGCTTGGCTTTGGCTCTTAGGCCGTTAAACGCATCAGGCGTTATTATGTTCTCTTTGGTCCGACCGAAAGCAGAGGCCAAAGGGATGCTGCTGGCAAGGGCTTCCGTTTCTCCCTTACGCAACCAAACAATCCAGGGGTGATTTAGTCGAGCGTTGCCCGTGTCTATGGCGATGCCAGTACAGCGGGTAGCAGGGTACAGGCTACCGTGGTGTGACGGGGGTGCGTGTAGAATGACGAAGGGCAACAATGGCCGGGAGGCACTAACGCGTGCCTCTTTTTTCCTCAAGCGTGCGAAGTTTTTCAATAGCCTCGTACGTGAAAGCCGACCTGAGCGTACTACACGGGTGGCATATGAGAACCCACTCTCGCTTGGTATGTGCGTGCGTGAACAAATCCAGAGAGAAACAGAGCGTGTTGCGTTTGCCTTGAAAAGGGGAGGATTTGCAAGAGGCGAAGGTGGTGGAGAAAAAAAAAATAATAAAAAAAAACAGTATATAAAAATAAGTGCAAGCGCATCGTTCGGCCTCGGTATCGCAAACGCTATTGTTTTGACAAAGAGACTTTTCAAAATATCTTGAGCCCGACGCGTACCCAGCGGACAAATAATCTCGAGAGGATACGGGCGAGACGGGCAATACGGGACTGAGCTTGGGTGGGAGAGAGAGCGACGGGGACGAGAGAGAAATGGGAAGAAAGTCAGAGAAAGGATAACCAAGAGGGAGTTCCAGTGTAGAGAAACGGAGACTTTCACGAAGTATATCGTAGCTATTCTTCTTTGTTGGTCTTCTTGGCCAAGGACGGAAATAGCTTTTGTTTCACGACACCCGTTACAATGCGTGACGAGGGGGCTCTTGCGTTCCTTTTTTTTTTTTTCTACTGACGTCGACAACGTGCAACAGCCACGAGGACAAGGACGAGAAGACGAGGTGTATACCTACTAACCCTGAATGAAAGAGTCGAGTCCTCTTACGCTTACAGTAGCTTTGCTGTAAGGAGATTTTTAGACATTTTAGATCTTCACTGGCTGCCAACTTTAGTTATTACTTTTGACGCCTCGATATTATGAATGTTCTGATCGATTCTCGCAAATTGGCCTGGAGGATAATAACAATAGTCTCTGCCTTGAATCTCATACACGAGATGCAATAATGACCACCGTGATGCAGCATGGGTAATGTATATTACAAGGTGCAATAAAGCAAAGCACTATTCCACGTATGACTGACCGCTTCTCGTTTAGCCTGTCCGCATCGCGTGGTTCGTTCTTTTACATTTTTTTTTTCGCTCTCTCGGCTCGTCCGATCCTTTATATTTCTCGTATTCACCGTACGCGCCCGCGTTCTCACGCTCCCAGCAAGTTCGCGAATTTTCATGCGCGATTTCGGATTTTTTGGCAAATACCGGTATTCGTATTAGAAAAACGATGGTCATCCAAACGAATGGACGTTATGTCCATACGACGGCACGGGTAGCTATTGTTAAAAAAAAGTTCGTCACATTTCTACACTGCGTACCTAGACGATTGTGCAAGATATTTCAATGCATCCTTCAGTTCCAGGGTTACTTACTGTATGTATAGGGTATAGACACGGACGGACGGACTGACTTTATCGAAGCACGCCGAGAATTTTCCAACCCCAAGTACAACGGGCCGGGTGCTCTTGGGTTAAGAGTTTCCCCTCAGTGAAGCGATTTCTTATAGGAAAGCGCGACGGGGAAAAACGTGAAGCGTCTTTCGATTTTCATAAATCGAAAAATGGCAAAGGAGCGAAAACATTTGAGATATGTTTAAAGATATTTCGTAAGTCGATCGAAACGTTACGGCTCGTCGAAGAATATCGAAAAGTCTGGAGATACGAGAACGTAGGCTCCATATGCATACTATACATACGTAGTATACAAACTGTATTGAACTCTGTGAATTATCATTTCCACGTGACGATGTCGATTCGCGTCTCTGAGTTTCCAATCACATAAGATATCAGATCTATCGCCGTATCTATCTACATGTGCTCTTCCTTCGTACCGTCGCGTCTCAATTCCGAAATTTCTGTTGAAAAAAATTTTAAAAAAATGTCTTCGAAAAATAGATCCATTAACCTGAAATAGTAACAGGAGCATGTGTGTCATATATGAAACATGTCAGAGTAGGTATAAAGTAGTATCATAAAGAGAATAGTGAAAACGCAAGAAAAATAATATCCAGGAGGCGGAATATTATCCTCAGTGACTATCCGGGTTGAGAGAGAATGTAAAATTGAGCTTGAGGGGAAAGGGCTGGAAAGAGTCGGAAAAGGTAGTGGGGATGAAGAGGGGAGAGAAAAATTGAAGAGAACGAGAGGAAAAGCAAGCTCGGAGGGTGCAGAGGCGCGTCGTTGAATAAATCAGTTTAAAAGCCGAGTAAAAAGCAAGGCTCGTGCGGCGGCATGATTTAAAAATATAATCGAAGGTCGCCACCGCGAGAAACGACGCGAACGGCATTTCCAGAGATAAGAGAAGTGCTTTAACGTAATTTGCCTCCGTACGATAAACCATCGCCCACAGTTCTTCTGTGCCAATACACTTATCAATTCCACGCGATCGATTCGAAATATTTTTCATTTTATACCTGTTCGTCTATACGCACATACCAGTACCCATATATAGATACATGAATTGTGCATGAATACACGTGTATATAACTCAATTTCAAATACACAAATTTTCCTATCTTATCATTCTATATGCATACCAATGAAATTACGCGCCAACTGCTGTAACGATGGTTCCAATTTCTCATTAGGAATTCGCGTGTATTCGTACCGGTAAGGTTTATCGTAATTAATCGAGCAAGCGAGTATAGTTAATGAGACGTGAAAAAGCAATGGGTATTTTCTAAATAAGTCAATCGAAAGGAACCGGCTTTTAACAGCGACGGAATCGTTATCGACAAATCAACTGACAGACTGACGTATGTGGATACACGCGTAGGAACGACGGTAGGAAGGTAAAGGCAGAAAAGCGAGCAGGCAGTCGTTTGTATAGAAGATCGTTGCCGGAAGAATCGCTACTCGATTCCCGCGTCGAATCGAGTTTTCTATCTCTAGTTCAATTTTCTTTTTTTTTCTTTATTTCCAAAGCGCTACCCTGATACTCCAGCAGTCAGCTTTGATCGGCGCCATCGGAACCCCATGAATAAAGGACGGCCGTTCTACCGAGTGAAATTGCGGGGCCGATACGGCCGGGGCGCGCCGCTGCGAAAAATAGGATTTACGTATTTACGAGGAACTCGGGTTTTGATGGGTTCCCATTCATTTCGCGCAACAACCCACGCGGCGATCATTCCTTCGATCTTTTTAAAACTCACGCGGATATGTGAAAGATTCACGAGTAACGGCAACCGCAGTGTACACTCGTACGATAGAGTGGTTACCTTATAATATATATTGTCGTGAACTAGGCCCGCCCATTGTTTGTACCAGAATTTAACTATACCAAGACGTTTGTACTCCTTCCATTGTCGTTTGTTCTCGAGTTATATTCATTTGTACCAAACAGAATAGAAAATAGAGCGTTTTTTAAAAGCGGGGGCTGGCTTCACGCTGGCCCCAGCAAAATGTTTCGGCAATAGCTTAATTTAACATCGCTATAGGTAGTGAAACGCTTGTACTAGCTTTATAACGTTTGTACCGTGGAAACATTTACTACTTTTAAAGAAAAGGTAGCAGAGGATGAAGTTCAGTATTTGCGCGTCACATTAACGTCGTGGGCTAGTCTCTTAGACATTTGTACCAAGAGACAAACGTCTCTTAGACATTTGTACCAAGAGGTACAAATGTCTTCTGGTACAAACGTCTAAGAGACTAGCCCATACCTTTAAAGTGACCAGATCAACAGAATAGTCTGGTACAAACGTTTCAATACCTATAGCGATGTTAAATTAAGCTATTGGTAAAACATTTTGCGGGGGCCAGCGTGAAGCCAGCCCCCGCATTTAAGAAACGCTCTATTTTCTATTCTGTTTGGTACAAATGAATATAACTCGAGAACAAACGTCAATGGAAGGAGTACAAACGTCTTGTTATAGTTAAATTCTGGTACAAACAATGCGGAGGCCTAGCTCACGACAATATAATATATACACCAAAGAAATGGCAATATAGCTAAAAGTCAATTAATTGATTTTTTATCGGCGATTAACTCTGTCAGTAACATTGTCATAGATTAGACAATACATTGAAACAATAAAATATCCTCAAAAATAAAAAACATACCGATATATTACATAATCGGGAAAAAAGTGTATACTCTGCACGTAACACGTGAAGACTATGGTCATAAGGAACAATTTCATATCTTAACATTTAATAGTCCGTCCGATATCCATCGTACAGAAGCAACGACGTAGTTGCTAGCAATTACTTGGTAAGCTGGGTGATCGACGCGATACACGGGTATAGAGTCTATAGTATAAAAATAGCCACGGCAGCCAACATAATAAAACGAGGATACTGTACAACCAATATAAATCCTAGTTTCTATATAAACGATACGTAATTAAGATAAAACTTGACAAGCCTCCCGATAAACTATCTAACGTAACTCCGTTGTTCCCAGTGGCAGAAATGAAAAGCACTTTAGAATCACGCGTGCCAGGTATGCGAGTAAAAGTGAAAAGGAGGCAATGAAAAAAAAAAAGTTGCGGAAACTGCAACGAGGTAGATGAAACTGTAGGATCTGATTAATATCCGCTTGATTCCAAATGGAATATTTGAAAAGGATTAGTCGTCGAGTCGCCCGCCTACAAGAGCTCGATCGGAGGGTGAATTCAGAATCCCCGTGCAGCAGGTTTCCCCGGTAGTCAGATACTCCCCGCAAATCGAATGAGCCAAATGAAGCGATATTGAAAGGCGATATCGGCGCTTGGTCCGCCCGACGCACAAATTCAATAACGAGCTCCAGAATGGAATGGCGAGCACGGATGAGGCTCGCGAGCCCGGAGCTGGTACCAGAATAAGGTGCAGGAGTGCACGAGGATCAGGATCGGAATGGAGTCAGTTATTTGTACGTGGCTTTGTACCGTGTCGAGGTATCGGAGTTGCATTGTGGTCCATTGTGCCATCCGCAGTGCGATGCATTTCTAGGCTGTATATATGTATATTGTCTATCGTCGAGATAGGTATGTACCCACTTACCAACGGGCCCCGGGTACCTTTGAGAAAAACCCAAGGAACCCAAAGGAACAAAGAAAAGTGAACAATGCAAATTGAACGTTAGATCCTTGCAGATTTCAGACTTTCCACTATCCCTATACGCCGCTAGGTGAAGATCCCATCGAAACACCCTGCTACGTTCTAAGGTGGAAATTTGCGGCCGGGTAGCTACGCGAATGCCAGTCTGCTACAGGGTGGGTAATGAATGGCGGTTTGAACATCGTGGATATAACACCCGACTAGTCTGCCCTCGACTCTTGCCAGGTTCTGACTCGATCCCAGTGCTAGTGGCAGGAGTAGTACACTGTATAGCAGACGTAGCAGGACTGAACGTAGTACCGGAACGCGTTAGCTGGCAAAGTAACACGTCTATTGATCGTCTTTGTGCCATAGGTATACGTATATCCAGCTATCGCGAGGTCCGCACTTCTATATGTATACATGCAAGTCCATATAGGAGAAATACGCTTTAAACCGAAGTTTATAGCCGAGACGACGGGAGCGCCACGTTGCCGACTGTGTACATCGGACTCTGTCCAAAACGATTAACCCCTTAATTAAGAAAGACCAATTTGTGGTCCGACTATCTTTCTCCCTCTCTCTCTCTCTCTCTCTGACTCACTCTGTCTCTTTCTATCGCTCTATCGGAAGTTCCGATCGACCAGTAAATTGGAAGGACCTGCCGAGACCCACTTCGACGCCGATATACTTGGACCCCTTCCATTTAAACTCTTTCAATACGTATCTATACCCAGGCTCCTTTTAACGTCGTATCCTTTTACCCATGTACGTGCGATGGCTACGGCACGGTTATATACACGAGGTATATACTGCTATACAGACGTAATACCTGGGTATTAGGAAAGTGAATATCGAAAACTCCCTGCGACTCTAATGGCTATCGTAAATCTGTCCTTGCGCGGACGTTGCGCGAATGTACAGTGGATGTCAGAAGCTCCAGACACTGTACTTCGTGTGCCATTCCTATAGGAATGCTTATACCGGTACGACGCGAACTCGGACCGTAGATTTACTGGGTAGAAAAGTAGGAGTAATGTTTATCGGAGGATAAAGGCACTGGGATGACTTAATGAGCACAATGAGAAATCTAAGGCTGTTTCGTTCCCGATAAGAGTTATCATAGAAATTAGATTGATCGTCTACCTATATAACACTTGACAATTAAGCAAAGTAAAAAAATGACAACTTGTTGACAGACAATGAGCACGTGACGTATCAGCCGTTGGTTTAGGAATAACAGATCCGAACCTGCCAATTGTAATAATACGTAACACGCGTGTGCTCTATAAAGTCTATACTATCGTGTAAGGTCTATAGACAGACATACATATGTATTATGTACGTCTGTGCCAACTCTCATCTCTAATCGTATACGTTGTTTACTCTTCGACTATTTTTGTTCCCAGTTCGTTACCGATACTGTATGACGTCAATAAATAAAAGACCCGGCCCAAAGAGAATACATGATCGCACGTGTCATTTACATTATCAATTGTGGCAGCCAATCCGTATTTTATCGACCGTACGGGTTATATCATTTAATTGGATTATTTTCAGCAAACAGAAGCAGCTGTAATTTTGTCACGTAACGTAAGATATTAATCATTTTTATCATTGGATCATTACGGCTCTGTTATATCGACGAATAATTAATGGCTAATACCGAAATACAAAATATAACGTGAAACGTGACTCACGTTGCGTCTCCGTGCCGATCTTGAGTGACTTATAAATAAAACTCCTCGAGATTCGAGTCATCCCGAGTCATTGGGACGTGCGGCATGCATAAAGATCTGTTTACCTGTAACAGAAATAATAAGGAATAAATGACAGGCGGGTCTACGGAGTAAAAAGAAGATTGCAGTAAATTTCCAAGAAGTGGCAATATTTATTTTCCCTGTAAAATAGGTAAAAGCCAAAGTATATCTCAAGCTCGATGATAAAATCGTACGTCTGCCATGGCATGTCTTATGGACCAGCGAAGAATGGGTGCCTGGAGTTCCCAAGGCTGCCAGGTCACTCGTAAACAAGCACGATAATACCGAGTTAATGATGTTTAGTTGGCGGATTTATGAGGGCACTGCATGTAGCCGTGCAATTCCTGCAGGCAGCAGGTTCTGTCGCTGCTAAGACATAACACAGGCGGGATCGATCGTAGCAGCGAATGTATAAAGGCTCACAGAAAGGATCGTCGTTATTCGCTACGCGATAAAAGGATTCACGGGTATTAAAATGCTTGAAAGAAAAAAAAAAATCATAATGGGATTTCACGACTCGTCGCGAAAAATATGAGCACGTGTCCAATAAAACAAAAGACACGTAAAATGCTACTATTGTATCCCATATTTTCGTCGTTTCATTTTTTTTTTTAATTCTAAAAACACACGCTCGCGGCGTGACGATCGCACGTCGGCTTCGCGCGGTCTGTCGAATGCAATAACAATTTTTCCGACGATAGCGACAAATTTACGAGCATATAAAGCGCCGAAATGAGATCGTTCAAAATGACTCGTTCCCTCGTTAACCAAGTGGAGCCCAATTGCTCGTAAGGTTATGGTTAATAGAAAAAAAAAAGAAATAAGGAATACAAAGCACAAGCGGCATAGAAACGATTAACGAAAGTCAAAGCTGCCGAAAGATTTTAACGATCCATTCCCATCGGATACGAAGATAAAGTGGGTAAAGGGTGAAAAATAAAGCGAAAATGAATTCGCATGACGATGGTATTCGCTCGATCATAGTAGAATCGACTAATAAAGGCTTATCGACGTAACCATACGCCAATGACGATCTGGGAATGCAATTGGCGCTCCGAAAGAAAGTTTATACTTCGACGAAGGCAGCAGATAGGTGGCATATGAGAGTCACGAGTACGACCTCAGGATGATCAGTGAATATGAGTATAAGGCAGCACAGCACGTATATATCCTAGATATCCACCACGATATCCTAGGTATACGCAGACCTCGGGATATGGATACCTAGACACATGGATGGATCCCCGGGAGTTGACTGCACCAGGAGGAGACGTGAGTTTACCTTACGCCCGGAGGCTATCCTGAAGGTAAACGCTCAGCGGGTAATTGACACTTTGTAGGGTAATACGGGAATATGTATTCCCTACGTATTCCGTCGGGTTCGCCTTCGTGGTCCCCGACCTAGCGTATATACACCTCCTCGCCATGATATCCATCCGGCTCGATCATTACAGTCGCGCGTTACCTTGCTTCGAACTTATTACAGGCCGAACGGGCAATCTCGCAGCACGCGAACCTCGAAGACGCCCGAGTCCGCCAGGCAATTTATTTAATGGCAACATTTAATAATAACGAACCCGAAGTGGATAGGTGCGACTGGCATTAACGAGCCTGGAGCTGAGGAACCGATTGCAATAAAGAGATCGAACCGAGATGGTACCTTTATAGCTACCGGATACGGTGGCCCGATAATAAATACTAATGCAAATTATTTTTATCGTACTCGCTGAACGATCGTCAAATCAAATTGATAAAATCTTTAATCTTTCACCCAGGTACGCAGTATCTATTCATCAACGTAATGCTTATGGCCGATATTGCTCTCTGTAGTAAACATAGTTCACGTACGTAGACACGCGAGCGTATTTTCCGCGTAAGCGGCGTGGTAGTAGCGCGGTAGCATAGCCAGTAGGCAGGGATAGGGAACGTGTCGACTACGACATTGCGCGCGTGCTATGAATAGTTAAGTCAAGTTAGCGGTGATTACCGCGTTGCTCGCGTGTGAACTCCCATAGAACTCGATAGGTGCCATGCTGCTGAAATTTTCTGATCTCGTACTAGAATACCCATTACTACAATTTTACTCTCCGTTCGCGAGACCGTCGGGACTTCAAATATTCCTTTCGCGTTGAATACAGTCGTAGTACCGTCGCCGTCGTGGCAGCTACCGCCATCGTACACAATAACATCGAACTAGTAGGAAACTGGTATAACCATATGGTCTACGATATATATATATATATAAGGTTGCAGTGAACATTCCAAGCATAGCTGGCAGGCAATATTCGCGGGATATTGGACGCATTCAATTAATTCCGTGACTCGTTTCGAGACGATTGTCACGCTTCCAAAGCCTCTGGGCACAAACGGACACATTTCGTGATTCGGGTCAAGGAGAGTCTGACACTCTGAACACGTTGCATGCGACGTCCCAAAGGCGCAGACAAGAGACATATCATTGGGAAATGTGTAATTGACATTGTCTAATGTCACTGTAGGATTATTTTACATAGACCGCAGTATACGCACAATTCCCACAAAGGACTACAGAGTACCTGCAAGTGTGTAGGACGGTGCAAGGGTGGATACTCGAGTAGGTACCCCTGTGTTGCAGTACCTACTCCAGGACTTACGTTCGTCAATCGAGGGTAGACCGTGATGAAAAGTTTAGGACGCGTTTGACGGAAGACCAGTGAGCTTCGGCTCGCGTCGCAAGCCGAGGCATAGATGGCAGCACAAAGAGCCGGTAGATTCATTCGAGCACGAGTCTAATTACAAGCGGGTGCTTACGGTACGAGCAAGTAAT
Organism: Cephus cinctus; assembly: GCF_000341935.2. Lineage (NCBI taxonomy): Eukaryota > Metazoa > Arthropoda > Insecta > Hymenoptera > Cephidae > Cephus > Cephus cinctus. The sequence continues at coordinate 149,715 of NW_014333751.1, read as the reverse complement.
ACGATCGCTTGTGCTCATTAATAATTATTGTACGAGGAGAGTTAATACGCGGCATGATCACGGTTATAATTAGTGAGACGACGGCGGAGAGATTCGAAGGGGAGGATGAGAGAAAGCTGTAGGCTAGGCTGGTGAGAGGCGTTGCGGGCTGAGAGGGAGGGATAGGAGGAGCAAGCTCAGAGCTACGGAAGGCAAGGGGACTGGGGGGTCTGGCCTATAGGAACCAGGCTGGAGCCTGGTAATGAGTTTGCAGGAGTCAGGACGTGCCTAAGCAACGTAGTAATTCTCCTCTCTTAGAGTCTCTCTATCTTCCGCTCTTCCGCTCCTCTTGCTACGTCAATGACGATAATTAGTCACCCGATGGTTTATGAGGTGCAGCCGCTAATTCATTAGGACGTCTACCGACGACGCGGGAGGCGTTTTATTACCGAAGCTACGAGAGAAGCGACTTGGCGTGATTTAGTGCGAAACTGGGATAACGTTACCCCCCCTTTGTGGGGGGCGCGAAGGGGGCCCGGGGGCAGGCAGACTGTGTTGCTCCCGAGGATCGAAAGGTCGTCGATACCTTTGGGATCGCGGAGACTCACGTTTCTCCGATACAGGGCAGACGGAAATAGAAGCTAGAGGAAGTAGATATACGAGAACCCATCTAATTTTCACAATCCAATAACGAGGCGCCCGTAACCGCGTCGGGACCCCGTGAAGAAGACGGTGTACCGTGCGACGTACCGGAAGTGAACTAAAGGATGCCCAAGAAGGATAAATGCGACTGGAACGAAGGAAGAAACGCGGTATTTGAAGAAGCGCCGAGGGACAGAGAGGGAGGGAGGGGGGGTGACGGATCCTCGCGAGTTCTTCGGCTCAGGTGAACTTATTATGACCTCTCGCGAGGAGGGCGGAGAAGAAGGAGAAATAGGTGGGGGGGCAGGGGAGACGGGTAGGAGGGGAAGGAGGCCATGATTGTTCTTCAAAACAATTTAAACTTCAATTGCTTCGGTGAACTGCAGAAATGGCGTTGCGACAGTCTCACTGTTTGCCATCGTAAAATTAATTGGCTACCCTTCCTCCCTGGCCGCACCGTTCCGTCCCAC